>NC_136904.1:74632457-74759957 GCF_949606895.1 Notothenia rossii
GGTATCGAAACCAAAATGTTGGTATCGTGACAACACTACCGGGGACACATAGTTCTGTATAAAAGACATCAAAAAGTGCATTTTGCATGATAGGTCCCCTTTAACCTGTTAAGCCCTGAGCCTATTTTTCAGGTCTCAGGCTTGAAAATGACATTCCCAGAACAAATGACCATATCTTCCCTTCTAAAAAGGGGTAAATTAATCATCTTTTTTCTCAAAGCAATGATAAACCTGTGAGTTGGATGTAGAAAAGTCAGAATCAATATAGATTTTTTTTATTTTAAAGTAAATTCAGATTGAACATAGGGCTGGGCGATATATCGAGTTTACACGATACATCGTGGATTGCACTCCATGCGATGTCGTAAATGACCACATCGTGAACATCGAGTATTATGTTGTCAAATCAATTTCCCGCCGCGGCCAAAATGAGCTTTCCTTTCTCCTCATAGACACAGTCACACACGCAGGCCCAGTCTAACTTGCAGACAAACATTACACACATGCACAGTGACAGAGAGCAGGGCTCGACATTATAAATGGTCCGCTGGCTCGGAAGCACTATTTAGACACCCCGGGCCAGCATAACGCACTTTCCACTTGCCCGCTCGGGCCACTAAAAATATTGCTTAAAAAAATTAAATTGTCCTGTGGTATAGGTACTTTGACAAGCAATGTTGTTAAATTGTTTAGTTTATTAACGCTACAACATAGCGTTTCGTGAGGCGGTTGTCGTTGTTGGGTGAAAGGCAAACGGGAGCCTGCTCGCGCTGGCTCCGCAGCAGCTGTTTGCTGCAGAGCCAGCGCGAGCAGGCTCCCGTTTGCCCGTGAGCGCCGGGCAAAAAACTATCTTCAAATAAAAGAAAGTCACCGGAGGAGTTAAAAGAGAGTGACAGGTAGCATGAGAAGAAGAGGGAGAGAAAGTTTCAGCCAGCTTCATCGATGGAGTTGGCTTCTAGTGGTGCAGCGACGCGTCCTAAAACCCTTTTATAATCTATCGATTAGATTTATGATTCGAAAATTATAAAAGTAGGGTAGACATGTGGAGATTATCCGGCTGAAAAAAACGTGCATTTATCAAACAGGTTTGTTTTCCACAGACCTTATTTCCAGCTATTTTCCAAAACCCTATGGAGAAATCCCATTGCTTTTTTGTCGAGGGAACCAGCAGCTTACTTCCTGGTTTTAGGACGCGTCACTGCACCTCTCAATATGATGCCAATATAAACAAGGTCTTCTGTCAGCTCTGTACATCAATGCCGACCTATGCTGACAAGTGAAGAGTAGAAAATATAAAAGGTATTGGCTATAGGGAAATGTCCCAGCAGTTTAGGAGAATGAAGGTTATAATCTAATCTAATACATAGCCATTACATGTCTAACTCCTGATAATGACAGGAAGACAGAAAGCGCATTATACTAATAATAATAATAATAATACTACTCATAATAATAGCAGACATTTTTGAACAATGACCACAATATCATTATTTTCATAAACCAAATATGAACAATTGAGGAAAATGAGGAAGAACTGATGATTCAAATGTTGTAGTACAAGTAGTAATGTAGTTAGTGCATAAATTACTATTGCAACAAATGTGTTAATTTTCTTCATTATTAGTCGATTTTTTTTAATGCAGACATATGTTGCAGGGACTACTAGAATCATCATACTGGCGTGACTGTAAACATCAGGGGGTTTTTTAGAGGACATTTCAGAATATCGCGATATATATCGTAAATCGCGATATAGTCAGTAAATATCGCGATATCATTTAGAGACCATATCGCCCAGCCCTAAGAACAAAGTAAAAGAAAAATGTAAATTATTGTGTCTGTCCAAAATTTTAAAAAAAAGAATACTTATAGTGAAAACCACCCTTGAATGATGGGATAGTAGACTAAAAGCTTTAGGAATCCAAACTATAACATACAATAAGTACCCTGTATCAAGATTGATGCAAAACAAGTGACATTTGACCTTTTTAGAGATTTAGCAAAAAAAAACACTTCTGGGGTCATTTTCCATATCTCTGGCCCCCTTCGAGTTTGATGAATGATAAAAATCCATCTAAACATTATCCATTGGTGAATGAGTGATGCGCAGCCAGAATGCACCGGAACCGGAAGCTGCTATACACTCTGGTGGCTATCATTAGCAGCTAATATGAAATTTCTGTTTTTTACATAAAAATGGAATGATGAATTATCAATAATTGTTCAAAGTGACAGACACATTGGATTAACCTTCAGCAACATCTTTTATCGTTTTAATGCCATTGAACACGACTTTAGATCAGAATAACAGCTAAGGTGAGACGATATCCCGTGAATGCTCCGTAAAGCTACGTGTTGTGATGTCTGTGTTTCCTTCCCCTGTCGCGAGTTCTGATCGCCCAGTGATGATACTTATACCTATCAGCTTTAATCTGATAACTTGTATGTGCAGTTACGATAAGTAACAAGGGTATTTTTACCTTGAGTTATGTGCTAAGTGAGTCAGCATTTTTTTCTCTCAGGGCTCGGTAAAAATGGTTCGATTGGTTTTTAAATATTAAAAAGCCCTGAGAAACAGTTTCATGAACAAACTACCCACAGGACGCGGATTAGGGTCCTCTCGGGCTTAACAGGTTAAGGACAAATGTAGACTCTGCATCAACCCTCCTTCAGTACCTGAGTAGTCGGTGGCGGTCCAGATCAGCGCGTTGGCCGAGGCGTTCATGGGTTTGAGTTCCATGGCTGGTATGATGGTGTGGTTGGCACACACCCTCAGCACCTGCTCTCTCCTCATCAGAATCCGGTAGAAACGTTTGCTCGGGTGGTAGAGGATCTTCAGGTCGCCGACGCCACGCTCCTTCCACTGGCCGAGGTCGCGGTCCCATCGGTACAGCTTGGCGCGCTCCTTGAACAGGATCTCCTCATCCTCCTCTCCAGACTTGGTCTCCACCTGAGAGGCGCAGAGACGAGGAGTTATCCTGAACGCATCACTTCAATTAATGTGGAAAATGGAAAGCTACAGTGTGACAGCTCAGTTTAACGTACCTCTGGTAGTGACACGATTGGCTCAAAGTGAATGTCCCCATTATTAGCGTACTCTTCATCACTGCCTTCCTCACCGTTGTCATTTTTTGGCACAGAGCTCATGCCCGCCCTGAATACCGTCGCCCCAGCGTTTGCCCATGAGAAGTTGGAGTCTTCATAAATGAAACCAATAGATGGTGGTGAAATAAGACGTTGTTGCTAAGACAGTCGGTTGTCAAAAAGACTTGAGAAAATGTAGAAGCTCACCTTGACCTCCAAATGCAAACCCGTCTGTGGTTTGGGCCAAATCAGCAAAAGAGGAACCTCCCAATGTCACAAAGCCAAAGCCGGAGGAGTCTGTGGAGGGCGGCAAAAAGTTATCATCAAATACTGCATTATATTCAGGAATACAGCCAGCAGCGTGATGGACACAACAACACACACTGTGTAAAGTCATCTGATGATACAGCAATGCATTCAATCTGATGATTTTCATCGTGTTGAAATAACTATTCTGATCCTCAACTTAAAAGTACTACAATGTAATAATAATTACAAATCCTTAATACCTTAAAAAAGTATAAAAGCTTCATTTATTCAAGATATCACAGAACAGATAAAGACACCAGTAAATCAAGGTGACCTGTGTAAAAAGTAAAAAATATCACGATTACTGCTGTGAAAATACACTTAGACTAGGAGGCAGGGTTATTGTAAAAGAAAGAAGAAACAAAAAAGAAGCAGTTTAAAATGTTGGCCATGAGCTGAAACTAATAGCTTTGCAAAAAAACAATAACAAGAATATGCCCTGAGGTGGGCAGGGAAGATTTTGGCCGACCCCTCGAACCCTAACTGTTTACCCCCCTCCAACAAATACCAAACAGATCACCCATTCTAGTCCTGTTTCATACCCCTCTATTTCAGCCCTGTTAATAAAGGGCTGGTTCTGGGTCTGGCCCTTTAAATGTTGCCGAGCTGCTGCTGGCCACGCCCCTTTGGAGCATGCATGAGCTCTCCTCTGTGAAGACAAAAGGCGCGTTCACACCGCAGTACTTTTCCCACTTTAGTTCCGAAATGTCGAGTTCACACCAAAAAGAGCCAGAACTAAAATTAGTTAATCAGAACCTTTTTGACCCCCTGCTAGAGAGCAGCTACTTTCGTGGGAGAAAAAGGTTCCTATGTCTGATTGGCTGGGCGGAATGCAAACCACACCCCGTAAAACTCCAAAAAGGTTTTGTGAAGCCGACATTTTATTATCCTCGCATTAACATTATTAGCATTAGCCCAGCGCACAAACGCAGAGAGACTAACTTATGGCAACACAAAAGAAAACATGGGAGCGGTGGAGATGAGGAGGTGTCGGCGTTCTGGCGATTTACTCAGAAGGCTTCAGTAGAAGCTGCTGGGACTCCCAGCAGCTTCTACTGAAGCCAGTCCCCAACTCCGGGGACTCCAGGGGGGTATACTACGAAACAGGATTTTCGCTTAGCCGGCTAACTTCAGGGAAAACTCGGGGTTTCCGGTCCTACGAAGCTGGTTCTCTTTTTAGCAGGCTAGATCTCCATGGTAACTTATGCTGTGCGGCTAATCTGGTCGGGACCAGGTGAGGTTGCAGGCTAAGAGCTCAACTCAGTGAAAGCACTGCCTGCTGACCAATCAGAGCTCAGTGTGCGGAGTTTAAAGCGATCAAGTCATATTACAGGAGAAAGGAAATACAGAAAAGCTGCCATTGCAGGAAAGACGGCCGGCAAAAATCACAGATTGTGTGAACCTGAACATTAATAGAATATCACCTCCCATCTTCAGAGCAATCTGACTATTATAACCTTAGCATTAAGAAAGCTTACTTAAATATCTGCCACAACATTAAGTAACCGGATCAGAGTAACATTAAGTACAGTCCACGGCATATCACATCATAATATATCATATATTTCCTTATCTGAGTCGGCTGAGCCGTATCTGGCCGTGCAACACTCAGTGTCACATACTGTATGCAGAAGTATTATTTTAAGCAACACATACTCAAGACAAATGTAATTAAAGTCAGATCCACTCGTGTGATATCATAAACCTGTTAATGTACGCATTCAAACACTTTTTCTTTTACCAGCTGTATTCACCTTGCAGGCTTTTATCCTGGATAAAGTGTTTAAGTCATGGATGTTTAAGTTTAACTTCTTCATATTTTCTAATTATATAGTTGACTTTTCATTCAGGAAGTATGACGCTGCGCTGTCAGTACGCTTCTCCATGTTTGTGATTAGTCGAATGCTCCAAATACCACCCCTTTCATGTGAACGCGCACCTAACTAGATAGGACACGGCTGACTTGAGCGATCCACTTGATAACCCGTGTCGTAGTACCGTTTAGTGAGAGCGCGTATGTTTTGGATTAGGCCAACCGTCTAACTCAAACATATCCAGGTTAGGTTGAACCAGCTTCGTAGTACAGGCCTTGGGTGGCAGTATTAGCCGTGAAGTTGTCTGCGGCCTGCCAGTAAACCAAACGCAGAAGAAGAAGAAGTGACGTCAGCGGCTTCATTTGCCAAATCCTCCCCCAGGGAACTAAAGAGTTCTCATGAACCTTTGTGGGAAAAGTACTGCAGTGTGAATGCCATATCATGTTCTAAACCACGGAAACTCTTTCTCTCTCGCGGGTTTACCACAAGGAAAGTACTTTTTTATATCCTGCTTTTTTACACAGTGATAGCGATACTTGCTAATGTAAACACAGACCATATTAAAAACACGTCACGCATTGTTTCTGATACAGCGACATTTCTGATAGGGGACGATAGGTTGGTGCGGAATGTTGCCAGGAGTTCAATGTAAAGCCAGGCCACATTTTAGTAATGTCGTCGTGACCAGAGCAAATCTGGATCAGCCCCGTTAAACCCCCGTTTTTAGAGATGTGGGGGTTATTTGACACTTTTTGAGTCTCCTTTCACACCGGTGGTATAAAAGACATCAAAAAGTGAATTTTTAATAATAGTTGACCTTTAACCGAGATATTCGATACTTTGGTAAGAAGGTTGTTTCTCAGAAATAACATCTGAACACACACAGCAGGAGCACAGTTGAGCAGGAAGTGGTCAGTACCTGACGCAGCTGTTGGAGCAGAGAATGCAGCAGCCCAGGGGTTGCTCTCTGGCTCTGGGCTCTTCTTTGTTGACAGGTCAATGGGAGAGCTGCTGCTGGGAGCTTCAGTCTGAGGCTCTGTTTGCTCCCCCGGTGTGAACGTGATGCTCGAAACCCCAGAGCTGCTCGAAACCTCAGTGCTGCTCGAAACCCCAGTGCTGCTCGAAACCTCAGTGCTGTCCGTGGCTTCAGTGCGGCTGAATGTCGGGCCTGACGTTGGTTCCTCGACAGCAGGGCTGCTGGATGATGGCTCCTCTACAGGGGGGCTGCTGGATGATGGCTCCTCTACAGGGGGGCTGCTGGATGATGGCTCCTCCACAGGGGGGCTGCTGGATGACGGCTCCTCCACAGCAGGGCTGCTGGATGACGGCTCCTCCACATTAGGGCTGCTGGATGATGGCTCCTCCACATTAGGGCTGCTGGATGATGGCTCCTCCACAGCAGGGCTGCTGGATGATGGCTCATCCACAGCAGGGCTGCTGGATGATGGCTCATCCACAGCAGGGCTGCTGGATGATGGCTCCTCCACAGCAGGGCTGCTGGATGATGGCTCCTCCACAGCAGGGCTGCTGGATGATGGCTCCTCCACAGCAGGGCTGCTGGATGATGGCTCCTCCACAGCAAGGCTGCTGGAGGCATTTTCAGCTTTGTTTAAAAGGACACCCTGAAACAAATCAAATAACAAATTAAATAATACTCTCTAAATCAGGGATGGGCCAATGGCAGCCCACCTCCTCTTTTTGCAGCCCTCAGATTAATTTATAAACAATAAAAAAAAAAAAAGTTTACTTGTAGTACTGATACCATCCAATAGACTCCTAGTTACGTCGCGAGCTGCGTAGATGATTTAGTTTGCCAGCCAAATACCGCAAAATGATCTGTGACGCGTTTGTGACGTGTTTTGTCCTCTCTGAAGAACCAGCACCTTACCGTGGTAGAGAGGTTTGTGTGCCCTGATGAACCTGGGGGCTGTGTTGTCTGGAACCTTGTGTTCCTGGTAGGGTCTCCCATGGCAAATTGGACTCAGGCAAGGGGCCAGACTAAGATTGGATCACAAGACCTCATGAAAGCCGACACACGAAGTGAGGATACCCGGCCCGGAGGAAGCCCGGGGTCCCCTTCTGGAGTCAGGCCCAGAAGGAGGACTCGTCGGCGAGCGTCTGGTGGCCGGGCTTGCCACGGAGCCCGGCCGGGCACAGCCCGAAAAGGCAACGTGGGCAACACCTCCGCTTCTCCGTCCCGTGGGCCCACCACCTACGGGAAACAGCGACGGGGTCGGGTGCGCAGCCAGAAGAGTGGCAGTGAAGGCAGAGGTTCTCGACGGACCAGACCCGGGCGGCAGAATCTGGCTTTGGGGACATGGAACGTCAGCTCTCGGGGAAGGAGTCCGAGCTTGTACGGGAGGTGGAGCGTTACCAGTTGGATCTGGTTGGGCTCTGGGATCTGGGAGAGGGTCGCCTCCCTACGCCTGGGGGTTATGGGGGGGGAAAACTCTGACTGTTGTGTGTGCTTATGCACCCAAGAGCAGTTCAGAGTATACAGCCTTCTTGGAGACCCTGGAAAGAGTCCTGTATGGGGCTCCTGAAGGGGACTCTTTGATCTTGCTGGGAGACTTCAACGCACATGTGGGCAATGATGGAAACACTTGGATGGGAGTGATTGGGAGGAACGGCCCCCCTGATCTGAACCGGAGTGGTGGTTTGTTACTGGACTTCTGTGCTAGTCATGGATTGGCCATAACAAACACCATGTTCGAACATAAGGATGCTCATAAGTGTACGTGGTACCAGAGCACCCTAGGCAGAAGGTCCATGATTGATTTTGTTATCGTATCATCGGACCTGAGGCCGTATGTTTTGGACACTCGGGCAAAGAGAGGGGTGGAGTTGTCAACTGATCACCATCTGGTGGTGAGTTGGGTCGAGTGGCGGGGGAAGCCTCTGGATAGACCTTGTAAGCCCAAACTTGTAGTTCGGGTGAACTGGGAACGTCTGGAGGAGGCCCAAGTTCAAGAGGCCTTCAACTCACACCTCCGGCGGAGCTTTTCGGGCATTCCTGTGGAGGTTGGGGACATTGAACCAGAGTGGTCAGTGTTCAAAGCCTCTATTGCCGAAGCCGCGGCGGGGAGCTGTGGTCTCAAGGTCCTAGGTGCCTCAAGGGGCGGTAACCCTCGAACCTCCTGGTGGACACCGGTGGTCAGGGAAGCCGTCCGACTGAAGAAGGAGGCCTTCAGGGATTTGTTATCCCGGGGGACTCCCGAGGCAGTTGCAAGGTACCGACAGGCCCGAAGGGCAGCAGCCTCAGCCGTGGCCGAGGCCGAGGCAAAGCAGCGGGTGTGGGAGAAGTTCGGAGAAGACATGGAAAAGGACTTTCGGGCGGCACCAAAGTTGTTCTGGAAAACTGTCCGACACCTCAGGAGGGGGAAGCAGGGAACCATCCAAGCTGTGTAGAGTAAGGATGGGACATTGTTGACCTCAACTGATGGAGTGTTAGGGCGTTGGAAGGAGCACCTTGATGAACTCCTGAACCCGACAGCTCCGCCCTCTATGTTAGAGGCAGAGCTGGAGTATGACGGGGGATCGACTATAATCTCCCGGGGGGAGGTCACTGAGGTCGTCAAACAACTTCACAGTGGCAAAGCCCCGGGGGCGGATGAGATCCGCCCAGAAATGCTGAAGGCTCTGGGTGTTGAGGGACTGTCATGGTTGACACGTCTCATCAACGTTGCGTGGAAGTCGGAAACAGTACCGAAGGAGTGGCAGACCGGGGTGGTGGTTCCCCTTTTTAAAAAAGGGGGATCAGAGGGTGTGTGCCAATTACAGAGGCATCACACTACTCAGGCTCCCCGGGAAAGTTTACTATAAAGGTACTCGAAAGGAGGGTCAGGCCGATTGTCGAACCTCAGATTGAGGAGGAACAATGCGGAGTCCGTCCTGGTCGTGGAACGACGGATCAGATTTGTACTCTTGCAAGGATCCTGGAGGGGGTTTGGGAGTACCCTTATCCAGTCTACATGTGTTTTATAGACTTTTGTAGAGAAGGCGTATGACTGAGTTCCCAGGGAGTCACTGTGGGAGGTGCTGCGGGAGTATGGGGTGAGGGGGTCTCTACTCAGGGCCATCCAATCTCTGTACTCCCAAAGCGAGAGCTGTGTCCGGGTCTTCGGTAGTAAGTCGGACCCATTTCAGGTGAGGGTTGGCCTCCGCCAGGGCTGCGCTTTGTCACCAATCCTGTTTGTAATATACATGGATCGGATTTCGAGGCGTAGTCGTGGGGGAGGGGGTCTGCAGTTCGGTGGACTAAGGATTGCACCACTGCTTTTTGCAGATGATGTGGTTCTGATGGCTTCATCGGTCTGCGACCTTCAGCACTCACTGGATCGGTTCGCAACCGAGTGTGAAGCGGCTGGGATGAGGATCAGCACCTCCAAATCTGAGGCCATGGTTCTCAGCAGGAAACCGATGGACTGTCCACTCCAAGTAGGGAATGAGTCCTTACCCCAAGTGAAGGAGTTCAAGTATCTCAGGGTCTTGCTCTCGAGTGAGGGAACAATGGAGCGTGAGATGGGTCGGAGAATCGGAGCAGCGGGAGCGGTACTGCAGTCGCTTTACCGCACCGTTGTGACGAAAAGGGAGCTGAGCCAGAAGGCAGAGCTCTCTGTCTACCGGGCCATTTTCGTTCCTACCCTCACCTATGGTCATGAACGATGGGTCATGACCGAAAGAACGAGATCGCGGGTACAAGCGGCCGAGATGGGTTTTCTCCGCAGGGTGGCTGGTGTCTCCCTTAGGGATAAGGTGAGAAGTTCGGTCATCTGGGAGGGACTCGGAGTTGAACCGCTCCTCCTTCGCGTCGAAAGGAGCCAGTTGAGGTGGTTCGGGCACCTCGCTAGGGTGCCACCTGGGCGCCTCCCTAGGGAGGTGTTCCAGGCACGTCCAGCTGGGAAGAGACCAAGGGGTAGACCTAGGACCAGGTGGAGGGATTATATCTCTTCGCTGGCCTGGGAGCGCCTTGGGATCCCCCAGTCAGAGCTGGTTGATGTGGGCAGGGAAAAGAAAGTTTGGGGCTCTTTGCTGGAACTGCTACCTCCGCGACCCGACCACGGATAAGTGGGAGAAGATGGATGGATGGATGGCATTTGTGTGTATTGTGTTTGTTTCCCGGGGAAACACTCACAAGAAACACCGGCTGTTGTTATGCCTACTGTGACCTTAAGTTAGCGCTTGTAATTATGCCTGTACAAGCTTAAAAGTTGTATTTATCATCTGAATTTGGCAAAACAAGTTTAATATTCTAAAAACCAAGACTTTGTTTATTTGAAATCAGATGAAAACAAACTGTCACGGACCCTGCCGTGTTATCTATGATTACTATGCACTTTTCATTCATAATTTCAGCGGGAGGGAGGGGGAGCGGCGCTGAGGAACAGCAGAGTGCGGGTTGACAGGTGTCTGTGTTGACACTCCTCTTATTGTGCGTCAGCAGAGACAGGCTAAAAGTGTCTAAGGCTCAAGTTAGACAACTAATGTCTGGGTTAGTGTTCAGGACTTCATGTTTATGTCATATTAATGGTTCATCTCAATGCACACACATTTTCCATGCTTTCCAATAGTTTAAAATAGTTTAATTCCACTATTAAATAACGTGTTCAATGCAAACATGCCACTTGTACAAATTAAATAACATTTCAGTGAAATGATATTTGTTTAGTGAGCCTATTAGAGGATGTTCCCTGAAAGCTTGTAAAATGTCAATGAAGATGTCAGACTTAGTATATTTGTTAATAATTACATACAATACATGGAATTTGTGTGAGAGTTCCAAGTGAATATGTGGCCCCCTGGTGGCCAGTACATCAATTATGTGGCCCCCACCACCATCCAAGTTGCCCATCCCTGCTCTAAATAATGCATTGAGAAATCAACTGTAAGTGGTTCAACTCAAATACACACTGCTAGAATGAATAAATGTACTTTTCACATATGCAAAAGTATTTTTTTATAATTTGATGCTGAATGGCTTACTTATCTGTCAGTATAAACAGGTGCCACTAAAGGCACGGACACACCAGGCCAATTATTGGCGTTGGTGGGCGTCAGGCCGACGATGAGCGTCGACACGCCCTACTCAGATTGGTGTGTCCCGCACCGTTGGGTCTTTTCAGCCGGGCCGACGCCTTTTCCGGCCGAAAAACCGCAGATTCAACATGTTCAATCGGCGGGCAGTCGGCAAAAGAAATCACTCTGATTGGCTGTTCAGCTAGCGAATCAGTGCATGAGAAGCGAAACGGAAGTGAGGGACCCAAACAAACTATTAGGAAGGCAAATCTGAGATTTCATTTAACTCCAGCCCTCGACACAGGTTCGGGAAAGCCCCATCCGTCTGTGTCAATTCTTTGTCGTCAGATTGCTGTGTCCGGGCTTTAAGACTTGACAGCTGACCCCTTGTTTACACAATTTAGGTACTGTCTGCTTACATGCTTATTCCAATTTGCATTATTATTGTCCGTATAAATATGGCAGTCTTTATAAGTGTTAGGTCCATTACCAGGTCTTGTTGAGCCTTGCGGACTTCTGTGTCGAAGTCTTCAGGCTTCTCAAGGTCCGTGTCACTGTCTGTGGTGCTCAGGCCGCAGAAGAAGTTGGGGGGGAGCTGGTACCTCCTGGCCCTCTCCTCCTCCTCCGGTGTCGGCTTCTTCTCCCACACCACCTGGCAGTCTGACTCTGCATACAGGACACGCAGGTTTAGGGCTAGGTATAGCATGCCATGTAGTGACTAGTGTATTGGAAACATCATTATTTATGAAACGAAGCCCTAAAGATGTCAGTTGAGGATGTATTGAACCAACATTGTGCTTGAAAAAAGCCAAAAGTGAGGGGCCAGTAATTGGATAAAACAGTGCGTGACAGACATACCATCACCACATGCTGCGGCCTTTCTCTCAGGAGGATCCAGGTAGAGCTTTCCATTCAAGGCTTTAATTGCTGACTCAAAGTCCTCGTCTGAAAATTCAAAACAAATTCAAAGCATATTCTCCATAAATAACTTTTATTTGCTATCATGTGAGTTGTTGATCCCACAGTTCTCACTTCACTCTAACATACCTCGGCCATATAGTAAGAAAGAATCTTAGAAATTTTTTTGTCTACTTCCCTGAATAAAAGTATTCAGATTATCAGAACGATGACGACCAGTTTAACAGACATTTACACATTTGGTGAAAGATATCATCAGATTCCAAATGCACGTGTCAAAAGAGATTACCGTAATTTTCGGACTATAAGCCGCGCCTTTTTCCCTATTTTTCGACGCTGCGGTTTATATAACGGTGCGGCTAATCTATGGATTTTTACAGCTAACGGCCAACACCTTTAACTCTATGGGCTCTATGGCCGGTCCGCGGACACCCACCTTTAAGCGGCGGGTTCCAGCAGGAAAAGCTGGAGGCCGGAAAAGAGTGAGACAGGTAGCGCGCAAAAGTAAAAGTGGAACCGAGAGTGGTATGCCGCTGCTGCGGCTTATATTCAGGTGCGGCTTATAGTCCGAAAATTACGGTACCTTTTGTTGCTTAAAAAGAAAATGTGTTTAAATACAACAATTGATCCTAATTTCAAATGTCAGGATGGTTATGTGGGATATACACATCAATCATGCAGACAACAAGCAATTTGCACTTTAAAGGCCCCATGTCATGCTTTTTGGGTTATTACCCGTCCCCTTGTGTGTTATGAAGCTTTTTATGCATGTAAACGTTCTGCAGAGTCACAAACCCTCAAAGTACACACTGTAGCACAGAAAAGACCTGTCTATGCTGCTCCAAAACGCCTCGTTGGAGATTTCTCTTTTTCCATTGTTTTCTTCCTGGGTACAGTGACGTGCCCATACCCAAATGGACCAATCTGCGGACTTCCTCACACAGACACTAAATTATTTCTCAGCTGCAGCTTCGCCGATTTCCCCTCCCTGAGATGGCGGGACGTGGCGAGGCTGTGTGTGAGCATACACACACAAACTCCCAGCCAGGCTGCGGGTGTGTGTGTGTGTGTGTTCGGGCTGGTTTCGGGCTGTGTCTCGCAGACGTTCACTGGGCTCATAGGGAGGGGGTGCAGGAGCTCCAACAAGCCGTTTAGGACAGAGAGTGAATACACATACTTTACAGAGATGCTGTATGAGAAACCAATGTGATTTTGGAAAATTATACAATATAAATCTATTTTAGTATACCTCAACAATTTTATTTTAACCTTTATTTAACCAGATAAAAGCATTGAGATAAAATCTCATTTTCAATGCTGACCTGGCCAAGAAGGCAGCAACATTACACATAACACAAACATATAAAGTACAGAGAAAATAAATAAGAAAACAAAAGAAGAAAAAGCAGTCACTACATTGTGCACATTAGGACATTAAGAAAGGTACACTACTTATTACTGCAAGAGCAGCTAGTGGTAAGGACTTCAGACAACTTCAATTTACAACATGCTATTGAGACAAGTGCCCTCAGTTTTAGGCTTGATTGAAGGTCATTCCAAGACCAAGGACCATAATAAAAAAAGACCCCTTTTTCCACAATGGAATTATGATCAGTAGAAATGGCCATGACATGGGACCTTTAAGAGGATGTGCATGGTGATAATTAAATGACGGAAAACTATTTTAAAAAATGCACAAAATGAGGTTACAACGATAATAAAATGTGTTTAGGGCTGCCAATTTGTCAACTAAACGTTAGTCGGACAAAAAAGCATTAGTCCATTAGTCGAAGAAAAAAATAAATGGTGTGCTTTGACTAGCCTTGTATCAACATTTAAAGACCTTTAATATCTAATCATTCTGACCTTAGAAAACAATAGATTAAAGCTTTCATTCCATGGTGAGGGTGTAATGTGCAGAGGGATAAAAAAAAATATATATATATATATTTATAATATATCATATACGTGCGATGATTATTCGACTAATCTCCTGAATTGACGACTATCTAAATATATTTACCATCAGTTTGGTCGTCGCTGGTGTAGCCTGGTTCATTCTGGTAGCAGAAGAAGGTGAGAGGCAGCAGGAGTTCCTGGGCTAAAGCTGCCTGTTCGGCAGTTGGTTCCCTGACATACACAACTTCCACCTCCGAGTCCTTGTACGACCCAACGCTACCTCCTTCTTCCTGGGGGGGCCCTGTGACAGACGGATACAAAAGAAGCAGAACAGGTTAATCAGCCTGGGATCGAAGTGCATATATTAAAAAGGAGCTTCTTCATTCCTTTCATAGCCAGAGGTGTTAGTTCCACACACACACCACAAATAAATCATGCACAAATGCAAAAATGAACGACATGCATTTGATTTACTAATGTGTGGGACAAGTCTCAGTGCTTTTTCATTTGACCGACTTACTGTAGGACACGTGGTCATGAAACATTAATTAGCAAAAACACCTGAGTTTTTACTTTCATTAGCCTTTGCTGAGGTGCGCATTGCCGGCAGAAGCCAGACTAGACAGGGAATTGCATTTCATGCTGTTGCTACACATCCTTCTCTAAAAATGGCACCTGTGACGTTCGCATAGTGTGCTCCCCTCTGAGGAAACATTCTCCGAGGAATCTCCCCAGCTCACCTTTCAGAAGACGTTCAGGTTTACTGATGAGTCTCCTGTTGCTACACTAAACTGTAGCTTGATTAAGGAAATGCTTGCTTGTCATTAACCTTTACCATCATAGCCATTTTAGCATCTTTAGTTACATCTGTGAATGTGGTGTGTGGTGTATAAAATGGCACATAAATTAGCACATTTAAACTCTCCTGTGTGAGACACATTTTATTATGGCAAGAACTGTTGCGTGTTAAAAACTGCACATCCACACACCGGACATGCACCACGTTAGCGGTTTCTTTTCACTCCGTGCATCCAAGTTATTTCTGTCTAGTGATAAGGGCCAGCCAGGTGACAGCTGAGAAGTGTTAACACACACCGCAGTAGTTAGAGTACCTGGGGGTTCAAATTGGGTAGTTGATGTGCTGGTCCAAAAAGCCATTGGGTTATCTTTGAAAAGCCTAAAATCCAGCCCTGAAGGATGATGGGTAGTTGGGCGAAGAAAAACTAATTGTGAGGCTGGTTTAATAAAGAACATGGCTAAAAGTGTTAAAAATAAAAATGTGATATCTACTGTATATGTGTTTGAGTGTGTGTTGAATGAATTGTGTTTGATTTCAAGGGTTTGCAACATACTCAAAATGTATAGAAATAATGAAATAACATAATGAAACAGTGTTATATAGTGACTACATGGAGATTAAATGGGAAATCACTGATTCAAATGCAACTCTATCTTAGACATTTTTGAAAAAGGTCTTGACTGGGTCAACTGAAAAGATGGTGGAGCAAATGAGATGCTGATGAAACAAGACCATGGAGTATACGCAAATAAACAAAAACAGTCGTGATACTCATTCAAAAACAAAATCAGACAAATATATGAAGTATTTTTACCTTTCTCTGGGATCTTGAAGGCTGGTTCTGCTGGTGAAGCCTTTGCAGAACATCCATCTTTGGCTTTCGAACCGGATGCAGATTCCTCAGCCTCAGAGGGAAATTTAGGAAAACCAAAAATCTTCTGAAGGCTTTGAGTGCCGAAGACAAACTTAGGGGGGGACACCACTGTCTTTGAAGCGTTGACTGGAGTTGGAGGCCCAGCTATGATTGGCTTACTTTCGGGGGGGAGCTCGGTACGTTCCTTTGTGGTCTCTTCCAGAACAGCGATGGCTGCCTTTCCACACAAAGATGTAGCCCTCTGGACAGATGCTGTAGGTTCGCCGTCTTGCGGCATGGAATCGCTCTCTGTCACTTGAGTCATGAGTTCCTCTTTTTCTTCGGCGACCTTGGCCTCATCAAATACCCGTTTGAATGTGTCTGCAGTGTCCTGCAGCTTGAATCTCACAGCTAGCTGTTCAATACTTCCCTCTACGGCTTCAGAAAAGTCCATGGCACTCCAGACCCAGGCCTTCTCCGCGCCCTTCATGGGTTCAAGCTTCATGGCGGATGTGATCCGGTGGTTGGCGCAGATCTTAAGTACCTGGTCTCTCCTCATTATCAACCTCACTCGTTTGGTGTCATAACTTTGCAAGACCCTAAGGTCTCCAATGCCCCTCTCCTTCCACTGACCCAGTGTCTTATCATAGCGATACAGTTTGGCCCTGTGACTGAAGACCACCTGTTCATTTTCTTCCCCTGTGGAAACGTCCACCAAATCAGGCAAGGGGACCACAGGTTCAAAGTACTGGCCGTCCCTCTCCTCTTCCTGGGATACGTCCTGCTCGTCATCAGTACCCACTGAGGCTCTGCTCAGGTTAAGCTTAGCAGGAGACTTGGAGGGGCTGGTGCCAGGTTGGAAGCTGAAGTTGAAGCCACTGGTTGACTCTCCAAAGCAGAAAAGGTTTTTCCTCGGGGGGCTACTGGCAAGAGGAGAGGCATAGACTGATGAGTCGGCAGTATCCTCTAAAGCCTCCTCTCTTAGGTCGTAGTTATCCCACTCTAAGGTGGGGCCGGTGGTTTCACCGTGAGGCTTAATTGCAAGGTTTGAGACATTGCTGGAGGTTGTGACGTCTCCCTGGCTGTCCTCGCCTTTGATCTTTGTTTTCCCGTCTGTCAAAAAGAACTTCAGGTCTTTCAAACCGGATTTCATTTCCTCTGCTTTCTGAATGAGGCGTGCTGTTCTGCCTGTGTCTACGAGCTTGTGGGGGGTTTGTAAAGGAATGTCCAAGAGAAGTCTCTGACACTCTTCAAACTTCTCCTTGAACTCCAATGCAAGCTCTGGGGTTTTAAACTTAGCAGCCAACTGTTCAAGTTTAGCATCTCCTTCGGAGAAGTCACTGGCCAACCACATCCATGCTTTGTCTGAGCCTGCCAGGGGCTTCAGATTCATGGTGGTGTTGATCCAGTGGTTGGCGCACACCTTGAGAACTTGTTCTCTTCTCATCAGCACCCTTAGCCTGCCATTAGTGCTGTTTTTCAAGAATTTAAGGACCCCTACGCCACGCTCCTTCCACTGACTGGAGTCCGAGTCAAATCTGAACAGTTTGAGACGCTGAGAATAAAGAACCTGTTCATCTTCCTCCCCCGTTACCACGTCCACCGTATCAGGCATCTGGACCACTGGTTCAAACTGGATGTCGTCATTTTCTTCTGTTTTATACATGCCTTCGTCATCTAGCTCATTATTTGCACCTGTCTTGGTGGGGGTGGAGAACAGCTGCTCACCAGCCCTCGTGAAACCATGGAAGTCTGGGTCCGCCTGGCCAAAGCGGAAGTCCCCTTCAGTGGAGCTGGCCAAGTCCGCAAAACTGGATGTATTGGTATTTCCAGAAATTAATGGATTTTGACCTTGCTCCGTTTGGCCCACTGAGGTTGAAGACACATGTTCTTGTTCCTTGTGCTTTTCAGCTATACTTTTCAGAAAACTGGAGGCCGACCCTGATTGAGGTGTTTGATTATCAGTAGAGGGATTTTCTGCTGTAGAGTCCTGAATGCCAAACTTGAACCCACCGGCTGGAACTGGCATTGTGAAGGAAAAGCCTGAATCACTAGTGCTACTAGGTGCAGCCTGAGGAACTTCAAACTTAAAAGAGGCAGCTGAGCTTTTCTCTTTGTTTTGCCCAAACTGAAAAGTGCTGCTAGTTTCAAAAGGAATTGTAAATCCAGTTCCAGCAGGCTGGCTTGATGAACTCTTAGTTCCAAACGAAAAGCTAAACGTGGAGGCAGAGGCGCTGCTTGTGCTTTTAGCTTTGGGATTCGGTGTTTGACATGCCAAACATTTATTAGCAGAGGCATGGTTTCTCACCAGACAAATGTCACAATCCCATTCCCCATCCTTCTTGTCAAACATGGCTTTTAGAGAGGAAGTGGGACGTGGAGCATTGCAGGCAATGCATTCAGCAGCCGATTCATCATTTCTGACCAGGCAGGAATCACAGTCCCAGAGCTCATCCTTTTTTGCCGCATCTGCCCCAAATCCTGACACTGCTGGCGGATTGGGGGCTACTCGAGCCCCCTCTGTTAATTTAGCAGCAGCGTTTGGGGTACTACAGGCCACACATTTGTCAGCAGTGGTTTCATTTCTTACTTCGCAAACAATGCAGTCCCACTGACCGACCTTCTTGCTAAACTTGGCGCCAAACCCAGAGGCAAATGCAGATACAGAGGGGGCATCTGCAGGTGGTGCCGTTTGTGCTATAGCAGTCGTTTTCGGTTTAAGACTCGTACAAGAAACACAACTGTCTGCCGAGGCCTCATTTCTTACTTCGCAAACATTGCATTCCCACTGACCGGGCTTCTTGCCAAACTGAGCCCCAAACTGAGCCCCAAAGCCAGCACCAAAGCCAGCACCGAAAGCATTAGTTGCTGTGTCAGCAGGTTTTGAGGTGCTGGTACCAAAGGTAAATGAGGAGGGGACAGACGCTCCAAAAGCACCAAACCCTGTAAATGTAGAGCCAGAACTACTGGATTTTGATGAATCAGTCCCAAATTTGAAGCTAAAGGGACTGGCTTTGGTTTCACCAGCAGCTTGAATGTCTGGTTTGGATGAAGAATTGGGATTAGCACTTTGACAAGCGGCACATCGCATATCAGTGGGTTTATTTCTAACACAGCAAACATTGCACTCCCATTCCCCGTCTTTAATAGAAAATTGGGCTGCCAGTGATGACGAAACATTTACTCTTTCCTCTTTCTTCTCCTGTTGATCATGTTTGTCTGTCGAATTGAGCACAACTTGCTGGGCTTCCTCAAACTTGGCTTTGAAAAGGGATGCCTCTTCTGTGGTTTTAAAGCGGATGGCCAGCTGTTCGGTCTTAGGCTCTTCATCTGCATAATCGATGGCATTCCACACCCAGGATTTGTCTGAGCCGGCATTTGGTTTGAGTAGCATATCAGCATTGATGTAGTGGTTTGCACAGATCTTCAGGACCTGTTCCCTTCTCATAAGGAGGCGGACCTTTCCTTTAGAGCTGTGATTTAGGATTTTAACATTACCGATGCCCCGCTCCTTCCACTCTTTTGTGTCTGTGTCAAATCTAAACAGCTTTGCTCTATTGCAAAACATTTCCTCTTCCTCTTCCTCACCCGTCTTCACATCCACTTTATCAGGCAGGGGTACAATGGGTTCAAAGTGAGGACCATCCTCATCCTCCTCAACGTGAGTGCCGTCATTGTCACTCTCTGCTGCTCTTTCCTCTTCTGCTGCCGGCATGGCAACCCCAAACACTGGCTTGGTAACGTCACCAAATTTGAATGGCTGCTCCGTCTTTGCAAAAAGACTCCCAGTGGCTGTGCTTTGTGCAGGATCAGTAAAGGAGAAGCCGGAAACAGTTTTGTTGCCGAAGGTGAAGAGGCTTGTTTGGTTGGGGGGCTGCTCCTGGCCTGGAAGGTTATCTGGGGCAGTGTCCGTTTTGGTGGGAATTTCTGATGTAAGAAGACCAAGCAGGCTTTCACTGTGCTTGGCCTGGGAACCTGGGAAAGTGAAGTCTCCATCATTTGATTTGAAGTTGGAGTTGAATTTAAAACCAGATGGGGACACTGACAGGGGAATTGCACCTGCTGCTCCAAAACTAGGCACTCTGGGGACTTCAGCGGGGGCCTGCTGGCTGAAGGACAGCTTCCCAAAGTCCATAGGCTTCCCGTCAATGCTCTTCGGTGGCTGCACAGGTACTACAGTTGGCTTGGTGAAGTAGCCAGGTTCAGGAAGGGGAGGGTTAGTAGTTGGCTGGGGTACACTCTGCCCATAATATTCTTCACTATATGGGGAAAGAAGGCTTGTGTGTGGTGATTCGAAGCGAAGAGGGGCACCAAAGACTGGTTCTTGAGGAGGGTAAATGCAGGCTGGGGCTGTCTGGAGTGGAGGAGTATGAGTAGGCTGCTGGTAGGCATACATATGTTGCTGAGGTGGCATACGGTTCATACCATACATTGGGCTCTGTAAAGACAATAACAAATATTGTCATCCTTATACTCTAAACAACTGTATTACTGTTGACTAGAGTTAAACAGTGATAATTACCTTAGTGGGGGTTACATTTGCTGCCGGGCGCAGGAGATACTGAGAGTTAGAAGCTGGAGACTGGTTGTAGGGGGTGGTAGTGGAAACTTAAAAAAAAGATAGAAATACAAAAATATCTTGTTAATTGTGTACATTATTTCTGAACAGTACTTTAAAAAAACAAATACATGGATTGTTGACAATCTTTTATTGTTGCAGTGTGCTGACCTGTTAGGGGGGCCCCGTGGTAGGACTGGACTGGGGTGAAGGGCTCCTGCAGGCCCTCGGCCCCATAACTCTCACCATACATTTTGTGATGAGGGGAGTCTGCGTTCCCTGACGAGTTGTGTCTCAGATCATGAACCTCATTCTACAAAACAAGGGGCTTAATGAGAACTAACCCAATTGAACTTCTTTACAGAAAATAAACTCAGACTAAAATAAGAATATAAGCATCACACACCAAGTACTTTATATTCATTAAAAACTATCAAGTAGTTCCTGTAATTTTTGATAACTTTAACTGTAGGTCTTCACTCAAAACTTTGTATTTTAGAGACCTTCATAAGATATTCAAATCTTGTCCCGTTTTTTTAATACACTTTATCATATTTCTTATCAGCGCCATCATTTACATTAAGCTAAATTCAGTAGTACAACAACAGCCAAACCATACCAAGGGGAATAACTTAAGTGTAATATCTTATCCTAACCTTGAGGGCTTCAACTTGCTGACACAGCATTTGGAGGAGACTTTTCTGGTCCTCCACCCAATGAGGTTGTGTCTTGGGGGAAATCTGAATTAAAAGGGGGAAGAAATTATGAAAAAAAACTCACTTGTAATTTGAATTGTCTCCATGATTAAAACAAGAGGGGCGTTCACACCAAGTTCTTTTCCCACAATAGTTCATGAGAACTCTTTTAGTTCTGATGAACTAAAGCAGATCGCGTTCACACCGCAATGAGTTCCTGGGGAAGGATTAGGCAAATGAAGCCGCTGACGTCACTTCTTCTTCTTCTTCTGCTTTGGGCTTTGGAAGTCCCCGGAGTTGGGGACTGGCTTCAGTAGAAGCTGCTGGGACTCCCAGCAGTTTCTACTGAAGCCTTCCGAGTAAATCGCCAGAACGCTGACACCTCCTCATCTCCACTGCTCCCATGTTTTATTTTGTGTTGCCATAAGTTAGTCTCTCTGCATTTGTGCGCTGGGCTAATGCTAATAATGCTAATGCGAGGATAATAAAATGGCGGCTTCACAAAACCTTTTTGGAGTTTTACGGGGCGTGGTTTGCATTCCGCACAGCCAATCAGACATAGGAACCTTTTTCTCCCACGAAAGTCCCTGCTCTCTAGCAGGGGGTCAAAAAGGTTCTGATGAACTAATTTAGTTCAGGGGGCTTTTTGGTGTGAACGCAAATATATCTGAGTTCTGATGAACTATTGTGGGAAAAGTACTCCGGTGTGAACGCGCCTAAGGAGACATTTAATATATAAAAATACATTAAGTATTTTCTTGGATCAATAACCTGAACTTACCAGGTGTCTTTTTGAAGGAGAGATGAGGCTTTTGTTCGGTGAGGGAGTGGTAAACTTAATGTGTGATATAGTGGCCAAGGTTTCTGGGGGGTGAGCTGGGCTGGAATGGACTGGTCCTCTTCGTCTTGCCTCCTCCTCCTCTTCTTCATCCATACCCTCCGCACTCTCACCCAGCTGCTGGTTCACATCATTCAGGAGGTCCACAACTTCCTCCATGGAGACAGGCAGCTGTGACATGTATGAAATGGTTACACAGCTGAAGAGTTGTTCACATTAAAGACATCAAAAATAAAAAAATGAGACTCACCCTCTCAATGTCATCTGCGTTAGCGTTGTAGATCTTAGACAGGTAGGTCCTAAACTTCCTCAGGAAAGTGATGCATCTGTCCTGGGTCTCTTCAACCCCGTTGCTGGCCTCTTCTGAAAGTCGCTGGTAGATCTGCCAAAGAAACACAGCACATTGGAGGAAACAAATAGCAGTTAGAAGTGTCCATATTATTTATGAACCAATTTGATCACATATTGGGTAGACTGCCAATAATTAGAATAGGGATAAAGCCGGTTCATTTGTATAAAAACAACAATCATTTTGGACTGATGGAAAAACAATGACTGAACATAGACAGCCCTTGTTTCACCCAGACGGGGAAAGAGGAATGTATCCTGGTTATGTATAGAAGCATATTATTACCTGTGCTAACTGCCATATGGATGACATGTTGTTGATGGTTTCCAAGGTAGCAATGGCCTCCTCCGTTTTGCCTTCAATGTCCAGAAGAGCCGCGAATGCAACCTTGGCTTCCTCTTCGTATCCCTTCACAGAAGAAATCTGCAAAAGGAACATGGACATGCACAGGAAAACATGTGTAAGCCAACCTGGTACTTTACAAACATTAACTTATAAATGATATCATATATAATAGCAGGGACTCATAAAGGCACTAAAGATAAAAGGCTATCATAAAACAGGACATGAGAAGTAAGAAATGGCAGGACCAAAAGCCATAACTTTAGGCTCAGGACAACACTGCCTCAGGATTTGAGAGGACAACATTTCAAATGATAAAATAATATTTTGTTAACCTGAATATCTTTGGAGGAAAAGTGCTTGAAGAGGGGCTCAAGTGGTTCTGGTATGCTGCGTCTGTTTTTGATCTTTTCCAACAGCGGATGTACAACTTTCCAGTAGTGAACACTTCGGCCGATGTACTCCTTCTGGTCGTAGTACGAGTTCACTCCGTCACCCTGGGTTATTAAACACAGAAGGAGAGAAGTTGAGCCTGCCACATTCACTAAAGCAGCATAGACAAACGCTTCATGCATTAAGGACACAAGTAAGTTATTTGGTTGTTAAAAGAATTCCACCATGAAACACATGGACATACAGTCAGAGAATCAGCGCATGTGGCTGTTTGGACCAGGATCACATTAACAGTTGTAGGGGCAGTGACAGAAAGGAGCAGGTGGAGAGGCATGTGTGACTGCAGTTTTTCGTTCAAAGTGCTCTGCTGCATGTCTGTGTGTGTCCACAACTGGCCCCCACTGCTGATCTGTAGCGTGTTCAAGCACACTATCTCAGTAATGTTTCAAATAAAGACATTTAACCATAATAATGTTCATGCAGCAAAATAATAAAAGATGTCACACGCTGTCGTACGGATACAAACATTGAGGCCACTGAAGTCAGTGGTAATGGTTTAGGTATAAGTGTATGTGCAGTGGAAGGAAGCCAGGGAATTTGTGAGTGATTATCCCCAGTGCAGAACCCTGATAGTGTCAATGACATTATAGTTGCATGAATTCTGATATGAGACTCGTATTGCAAAATCAAACCTGTATATTTTGGGGGATTACACATTAATTTTCCTACTCTGCTTTCGGAATATTTCGATATATCCTAAAAGATAGACTGGGGGAATTTGAAAGGATGTGGGGTCCAATGGTTTCATTTATAAAAAGGGGGACGGTCGGCTGAGATGCACTGCACAAACAATCCTTTTTTTAATGGCTTGGGTGGCACTGCTTGGGGAGGGAAGGGTGGGGGGGTAGTCTGGGCTCATTTGCACCCTTTAAGTGTATTTATTTATTTTTATTAAATATACTATTTAGTATGTTCTTTCCCACTATGACTATGTATGTCATTAAGTATGTTATTCCTGTCATGCTATGTGTTTTCTTTATTATTTCTTGTTGGCTGTTCTGTTTGTCTGTATGTTGAACAAGGGAAGCATGATTTCCACCCCAAAGAAGTCTGTACTCTTGCTTACACTTGTATGCTTCTTCTCAATACAAATATTTGAAACACATTGAATTTTCCTAAATCCTATTTGACAAGATCAGATTGCACAAGCGTTTTGCTGTGAACACAATGGTAAAAAAACACACACACAAAGAACACGCAAATCGCAGTTTGAAAGTAGAGTTTGGTATACTGTAGAATGAGTCAAGCAAAAATGTCAGATATTGAAAATCTCCTGCAACCCCCCCTAAGATTCTGAACTCAAATATTGAAGACACATCCTTTATTTTTAGCTGGTTCACACTACATTTCTAGAAGCAAAAGGCGCATTCACACCACAGTACTTTTCCCACAAAGGTTCATGAGTACTTAGTTCATCAGAACTCTTTAGTTCTGATGAACTAAAGTACAGATCGCGTTCACACCGGAATAAGTTCCTGGGGAAGGATTAGGCAAATGAAGCCGCTGACGTCACTTCTTCTTCTTCTGCTTTGGGTTTACTGGCAGGCCGCAAACAACTTCACGGCTAATACTGCCACCCCAAGTCCTCGGCCGGAAGTCCCCGGAGTTAGGGACTGGCTTCAGTAGAAGCTGCTGGGACTCCCAGCAGCTTCTACTGAAGCCTTCAGAGTAAATCGCCAGAACGCCGACACCTCCTCATCTCCACCGCTCCCATGTTTTCTTTTGTGTTGCCATAAATTAGTCTCTCTGCGTTTGTGTACTGGGCTAATGCTAATGCTAATAATGCTAATGCGAGGATAATAAAATGGCGGCTTCACAACACTTTTTTGGAGTTTTAAGGAGTGTGGTTTGCATTCCGCCCAGCCAATCAGACATAGGAACCTTTTTCTCCCACGAAAGTACCTGCTCCCTAGCAGGGATGGAAAAGGGGGTTAAAAGGTTCTGATGAACTAATTTAAGTTCCGGCTCTTTTTGGTGTGAACACGACATTTCGGAACAATATCGGAACTAAAGTGGGAAAAGTAGTGCGATGTGAACGCGCCTAGTGTGTATTTACCGTCTGGCTGAGACACTGTGCCCAGTGGATGGCCAGCGCTGGTTGGAGCCCATTTTTCTCTCCGGCCCTCAGAGTGCTCAGTCCGTGCTGCACAATCATCCGCAGTTTAGCCGACATGCCAGGACTACAAGGAGACATTCAACAAAAGCACTGAATACTAAACAGATACAAATATGAACACAAAAATAAACAATTGCTCTGTTTGAACCTGTTTCTTTGACTTTGGGATGAAGTGGGGACAAAGAGTAGGTGAAGCAGGTAGCCAAGTGCTATAGTGAAAATGTCATGTTTTTTCCTTATCATTGAAATTGTCGCAAAGAGGTTCAATGTTGATTGAATCCTGGTGTCAACCAGTTTGAACACTGTTCTTGCTTTAAATGTTTTTCATAAGTTCAAACTGTTGAAAGCCAAAATATTTGGATCCATTAATAACTTTGATTAAGGGCATTAAGCGAAGACAATTCACGTTTAATGCTTACATTTATAAACTTAAAACCAAAAGCGCTATCCATGTTTCACTAGCACAGCTTATTTGCATACTCGCTATGTAATGGTCATAATAATGATGATATGAGACCCTGTAACTGGTTGTTGTATGCCACTTAAAAGCTGATATTTTGGTAAACATAATGCATATTTGTAGGCCCACTTTTACTCACGCTGCTTGTTTGTGAATGAGGCTGTAGATGGCGTCCCACCACTCCCTCTGTCTGTCGGTGGTCAGGAGGCGGAGGAGAGGAAGGGGGAGGCAGCGAGGCTCGTACAGCTGCTGTTGTTGCTGCTGGTTCCCTCCGCTGTTGATCTTTGCATTTTCCTGGAGCTGACAGTGGCTACAGAACACAACACCGTATAAAAACACCTGGGTGGAGTAAAGCAGACAAGAGACAAGAGGATTTAACATTTTTGATAGATATTTGTGCAATTGCACACTGATTGCATACTGCTCGGTACAGTCGTTCACACATTTAATGTAGGCACCGTAAGCAGTGGCACACTAGGAATAAGTGTGCAAAATATTCAAATTGTATTTTCGGATCCTGAACGAGACCGCCGCCAGAGCGCGTCTACCCGTTACCTGCAGAAGGAAGCCATGAAAGCAACGCAGCCCCGCTCTCTTTATCTCCAGGCGACTTTCTGCCGCTTTCCTCCGTGGTGCAGTGCTGATCGTTTCACCACAGAGGAAAGCACTTCACAAATTGCAGTACCCATAAGGAGCTGTACAAATGCCGCAGTTTTCACACACATATTTTTAGTGGCCCGAACAGGCAAGTGGAAAGTACGTTATGCTGACCCGGGGGGTCTAAATAGTGCTTCCGGGCCAGCGGGCCATTTATAATGTCGAGCCCTGCACATACCCACTCACAAGTGACAGAATTCACACAGCTAAGAAAGTTCAGCAGTTTAAATGAATAAACAGATTGCAGATTCACGAGAACAGGTACACAACATTATAGATTATTAAGTACTGTAATTTCCGAAAATGCATTGTTTGACATCTTAAAAAATATGTTGCTCAGCTGCTGATATCTGAAAAAGACTTATTGAAAATGTTCTATGTGAGTTGTAGGAAAATGCGACATTTATGGCTAAAAGCAGGATGAATGACATTGACAAATTCTATGTACCATTTCCTGTATAGAACGGTATAAATACATGTTCCTGTTATTTCACACCTTGCATCATTTAATCTTTTTCAAACATCTGTAACACTCTTGGGATGCGGAGAGTATGGGAGACGAGTGAAAACTGTACATCTGTAACCTTCCCCTACAAAGCTTCATCTTGTGAAACTCTGTCCCACATGTGTCCACCTACCTCCAGGTCGAGCAGGCAAATGGATTCTGGTGCGTTGGTGTCCAGTTTGGAGGTGTCCAGAGTGAGCCTGGGAAAGAGCTGCTGGAGCCAGTTCCGCAGGGCCGGCCTCTGGGCCAGGAGTGTCCACTGGAGCCCCAGCCAGCCCAGATGTTGCAAGTCTCCAGCATGCAGCAAGATGGAGCCTGCAGAGGGGAGGACATCAAGGTTATTACAGTGCCTTTTAAGAAAGGTTTTTTTATACGTGAGCTTTAACTAAATGGCAAATAAATGGTTAGGAGGGTTTGAATTGATTGCAAATTATTTATTGTTATGGTTTTTAGGTCATGGTTCGGTTCGGTACGTTTTCGGTACAGCAGAAAAAATTATCACAAAACATAAAATATATACAGTGGGGCAAAAAAGTATTTACCGTAATTTTCGGACTATAAGCCGCACCTTTTTCCCCATTTTTCGACCCTCCGGTTTATATAACGGTGCGGCTAATCTATGGATTTTTACAGCTAACGGCCACTAGGGGACTTCCTAAATCTATGGATTTTACAGGTTACAGTCCACCAGCTTTTACTCTATGGGCTCTATGGCCGGTCCGCGCCCCCCACCTTTAAGCGGCGGGCTCCAGCAGGAAAAGCTGGAGGCCGGAAAAGAGTGAGACAGGAAGCGCGCAAAAGTAAAAGTGGAACCGAGAGTGGTACGAGAGACAGAACGAGAGCAAGACAGACAGACATTACGAGAGCGAGACAGTTTGTCCCCGTACCACTGGTTGAAAACCACTGCTGTAGATCAATGCCGGTACGTGCGCTGGGAGCGCACCGTTTAAGTTTGAAAGTTGAAAAGTTTGTCTGTCTGAAACGCTATGTAATACAGTACAGTTTACACAGCACAGTACAGTACATGTTCTGTAGCTACTATTGCACTAAATGGTAACACTTGAATACGTTATGCAAATATGCAACTTGTTTGTTGAAATGTTAATAAATGGGAGCTTCCTCAAACAGCCATCTCTTTCCCGACAATCCCCTCTGTCCCCTAAATACTTTTTTTCCCCACTGTATATATATTTTTTTATTATTATTAAACTGTGAATAATGTATTCACCCAAATAAATACAAAATATAATAAAATAAACATTAAGGTGCAGCATTTTGATGAACTGAAATAATCTGTATTTGAACTTTACTGTACTAGTACTCACAAAACATAAACTATTAGTTTTGGGTTTTTAATTATTATTAAACTGTGAATAATTCACTCAAATAAATACAAAATATAATAAAATAAACATTAAGGCGCAACATTTCGATGAACTGAAATAATCTGTATTTGAACTGTACTGTACTAGTACCTAAGCAGCCAGTTTAACATTATGATTTGCTTCTCATTGTATTTTTTAAAGAAAAATGTACTTGTCCACATTGCTTGCCGAAAGGGCAGATCTGCTGGCACTAACAATGTCTCCTGCTGTGGAGAACACCCTCTCGCTAGGGACAGAGGTAGCAGATACAGCCAGGTAGCGCTTTGCTAACATGGCAACATAAGGATATTTGGCGTTTGTCATAGCTTTGGCTCGGTCTGAACTTTTTGCGAGTGGTGGAGGCTTAAACGCGAGTGGGAGTTGGGTTTGCACTTCAGTCTTTTTTCTTTTGGTACCGGTGATATTTACGTTTGGGTGATGCCTTTTCAAATGAGTGTGCAAGTTTGATGTATTGCCAGCCGCGTAACCAATGTTAGTTGAACAATGCCGACAAAGAGCTTTGGTTCGGCCCACCTGTCTTTGTCCGTCATCCTTGTACGTAACTGCGAAACCAAAATGTTCAAACTGGAGACTTCAATGATGCTGCAGGATTTTCGAGCTCAACTTTACCTGCTTTCGCCATTTTGAAAGTTCCTCAAATTACTGACTACATTTGAATGCATCCCTGTGACCAGCTCTCATAGTATGCCTCTCGTCCAATTAAATGACTTGCTCGCTCTATGACGCGTTGAACCCAATGTGAGCAAATTACTCTGAATGCTGCGACGCAGCACCTGAGATTACTTCCAAAAAGTTGTCCACGTTCTACATTTTTTACGTTTAACGTTATATTTGTTCGGTACACACGTATACCAAATAATTTCAGTACGGGTACCGTTACACCCCTATTATTTGTCCAAAAGACACCATTTTAGTTTTTAAAGATAAAGATTCTGTTATTACTAGGGCTGCACAATTAATTGCCCTTTTATTGATATCCTAATATCTAGTGTTTTTATTCAGTACAGATCCACCTAAAATACTGCACAATGATTATTTTTATGTTTTTCAAGGAAAACGGGAATAATAATGCAGCGTAAATAATTTCCTTGAATACTGTACAGGGATGCAAACTCATCAGGTATGAAAAAGGTGACAAGGATCCGAGCCCCCGGCTCCCCCACCCCACGGAATATCGGCTTTAAAATGAGGAATAACAGAGGATTTCAGCAGTCAGAACAACTAAAGCAGCAGTGTTAATAATAACAGAAACGCCAAAGAGTCACATCTAATAGAAATATATAAAAGCATTTATTCTAATTGTGGAGCAGTCAGTTTATAATTTTGGCAGCACTGTTGAGCATTTTGAAAATGTATTTTCATGCCTCTGTGCAAGGCTTAGTCTTTCTATCTTTATAGCCACATGGTGTAAGTAACTAAGTTCATAAACTCAACAAGTACTATACTTGGGCACAATTTTGAGATACTTGTACTTTATTTAAGTATTTCAATGTTTTGCTACTTTGTTCTTCTACTCCACTACAGTTCAGAGGTGCATGGTGTACTTCTACTCCACTCCATGTATTTAATACCTTTAGTTACTTCACAGATCTGGATGAATTAAGTGAAATATAATCAAGTGTTAAATCAGACTTTAGTTCCACCTGGAGTAAATCCACAAGCTACCCTGCAGTATACAAAGTCATTCAAACTAGCTGCACCTTTAGCAGCTTTGAGAATACTTTCATGATCAATCATTATAAAACATATCATATCTATTATTCTGAAATGGACAAATCTGCACAATGACTACTTTTACTGTCACTACTTTCACTATATTTTGATGAGAATACTTTTCTACTTTTACTTGAGGAACATTTTGAATGCAGGACTTTTACTGTAACAGAGTATTCCTACACTCTGGTACTTCTACTTTTACTCAAGTACAAGATCTGAGTACTTCTACTTTTACTCTAGTACAAGATCTGTGTGCTTCTACTTTTACTCAAAATACAAGACCTGAGTGCTTCTACTTTTACTCAAGTACAAGATCTGAGTACTTCTACTTTTACTCAAGTACAAGACCTGAGTACTTCTACTTTTACTCAAGTACAAGATCTGAGTACTTCTACTTTTACTCTAGTACAAGATCTGTGTGCTTCTACTTTTACTCAAATACAAGACCTGAGTGCTTCTACTTTTACTCAAGTACAAGATCTGAGTACTTCTACTTTTACTCAAGTACAATATATATATATACTTATACCACCTCTGTTTATAGCCTATGAAAAAAACTATTAGAAATAGAAGGCTAAAGCTAACGTTAGCAGATAGTGACAATGTATGCTAGCTAGCTAGCTAGCTCAACGATTCCTTAAATAATATTGCCACAGAAAAACTTTTCAGTTCACATCACGCTCTGCCGCTCCGACAGGGAGCTCTGCTCTGAACACCTGAACGGCCCGTTCTAACAGCTGTTCACCAGCGGTCCAGTCTGTGCCACAGTGACTCCGGACCGCACAGTTAATATTAACGAACGCACCCGTAGGTAATGTAGCTGCTGAAGCTAGACCATCATCTCGGAGCAGCAGAGCTTTATTATACATCCATGAGCAGAGCCGACAGGCAGGAAGACTCGAGCACACAGCTCGTACTTCATTAAAATATATAAAAAAAGAACACCATGCGTGTCATGATGGCACATAACAGCTCACGGCCGCAGATTACTCCGGGTCCCAGATCCCATACCCCAAAAGTATTTTTATCGCAGATCTACATGAATCACACAAACGACCTATTTTGGATTCAAAAAGGCGAATTTCGCCGAAAGGTGACAAGTTTGCATCACTGACTGTAAATGATATTGAAATTTCAATACTTGTAAAAATCATCGCAATTAGTACATTTTAGTAAATCGTGCAGTCCTTGTAATTACACATTTATTTGCCAATGATACAACTTCTGATACATACGGACTCGATGAAAACATCTAAATGCTAAAATATCTGCAAGATTTAACAATAAATGTGGACCTTAAAAACCCCTGAAGAGATCATGTGGCTACTTTAGTGCTCAGGCGAATATTAATTATAATAACGATAGTTTCGTACCAGCATCACATTTGGCGAGTTGAGAGAGCTCTGGAGCCATGGTGTTGATGGAACGAATGTCATCGTTGGCGATAAAGGAAGATGAGGTGGAGGCCTGTGATCCAAACAGGAGTTCAAACAGAGAGTCCAGACCTTTACGATTCCCAAACGCCTCCACTACCTATGCAGACAAATAATCAAATCAGGTAAAATTCATTTATAAACATACACGTTCAGCGTATCAGTGATATTTCTGATGCAGGACCTTACATAGTTGTTCCAGGGAAGCATGCACCGTATCTTAGTTTCACAAGTTTGCACATGCAGACTTGGTCATGTACTTTTCATTCAAGCATACAAAGGCTACAACATTTAGCTAAAGTGTATCCGCACACACAAACAGACCTCTCTGATCAAAGTGGATGAATCTGTGCTCAGATTGAGCAACATGTGTCCGGCCTGACTCTGTCGGTCGTTGGACAGCAGCTCCAGGAGCTTAGGGGCCGACTGGTCTCCTTTGGAGACTTTAGGCTTTGGTCTGGGGACCTGGTGGAAGGACAAAAAACAACAACTGTATTCAAATGTTTCTTGTCTTGGCTGCAGAAATAAAATCGCTCAAATTCATCCAAAAAAAAGGGAATTAGAGCGTTTAGCTTTTAAGATCCATATTAGGCTTTTTTTCCCCCTTAATATAAATAGGGAACAATTTCCCACTTTATCAACACTTAAACATCGTTTGAAGCTGTTGCTTTTTTTTTTTTTAAGTAAAAAGCTAAGGAAACATACAACATTATCATCTTTAAAACAGACGATTACATTTCTATAAAGTAAAAAAAAAAAACTGCATGTGTAGGATTTCTTATAAATTTGTTTTGGACATCTTAAAAGGAATCAGCCTGAACAAAAATATAACATTTGTTAATGACTGTGGTATAAGGTTAGCCCTTTTTGTGTCCGTACCTGGTGTGCCAGCAGGTAGCAGAGTGCAACCAGGTCAATGATGGCCCTCCAGGTCTGTTGGTGATCCTGAGCCAGCTTCAGCAGCAGGGTGCCAGCATGCAGGTAGAGGTGACCTCGCATCTCCACAAACACCTCGCAAAGATCGTCTGCTTGCTGGCCAGCGATGCTGCTCAGCGTCTGCATAACCTGGTCAAAACTAAACACACACAAACACACTTTAACATACAGCCGTTCTTGCAGCCATGTAGTGGCTTTAGTGTATACACTGAAACAAATAAAGGTGACGTGGTCACGTAAACCACCATGGTATAGTAATTAAAATGGTATGGTTTTTGTGAAAGACACCTTATTTGAACTCAAAGGCTCAAAAACCAAAACTTGCCTTTGGACTTAAACTAATTTACTTGTCTTTTAATACACACTCTAGAAGACACAAGACAACCACCAAGTCAAACGTATTAACGTGTTAATGCTGTTAAAGTTCATTTAACATCCAAAATGCCTGATTTTTCTATTCGTCTTTTGTAAGTGTAGAGATTTTGACTTTAAACACGATTGTTATCAAGAAGTTAGGATGTATAAATACAGCATAAAGAAAGTGTGTTGGGCGGAATTGACCTACCCTGTGAGAGCATCGAGGCTGGGCTGCATGCTGCTCTGAGACAGTGTGATTCTCATTAGGCCGCAGTGGGCCAACAGCAGCTCTCTCTGCAGCAGCCGACACATCTTGTCATTGCTAGTGACGCTGGGCTGAGCTAGATACTCCTGCAAAAAGGCCGTACATTAGTTTTTTGTGTTATTAGGAAGTTAGACTTAAAAATATGAAATACAGAACACCATAGAAGCTTTTAAAATGTAAACTTCTACTACTGCCATTTTTTGCTGACCTGCAGTGTGCGCACCACCACTGTGTACCAGTCCAGGCTGTTGCTCAGCATGCCCTTTTTCTCAGCAGCCAGGCAATGCTTAACGGCTTCATCCAGCCGTCCGTCCTGACAGAACAGCTGCACCAGCTTCACGTTAACGTGAGCGTCAGCTGGCCGCACTGCCAGCTCTGCCTGAAGGAGGTCGAACAACCGGTTCCATCCCGGCTGGCCCTGGCGACTCAACAAACGCTCCTATACAGAGCGGCATAGATAGACCAAAGACAGTCAGTGTGGCAGCCTCTCTTAATTTAAATAATATGCAAATATATGCTGATAAAAGGTAAATCCTGTTCAGGAACAGAAAATATAATTTAAATAAAGTGGGAGGGGTTAGAGTAGGTGCCTTGAGTTCAAAACAAGTTAAAAGAGTGGCCTCAGATGGCAGTTTACTGATGCAGTGATTAAAGGAGGGATAACTGGAGACTCCAAAGAATGGAGATTCACCTTCAGGTTGAAGACTGCAGGGTTTCCTGGCAGGAGCTTGGCGGCTTTCTCCACCCAAAACTCTGCTCTGCTGTCACATTCCTGCTTACTGACCAGCAACTCGGCCACCTTCAGCACCAGGTCCCTCTGGCCTGGATTTAAGTCCACAGACCGCTGCAAGCACACATAGAAGTGCAGACATACTAGTGTCAGTTTATACAAAAGCATTCAGTCAGGTTATATTAAACGGCAATGCCCTTCCAAAAACAACATCTATAACATTAGAAATAAGTGGGAAACAATTATTTAAATTGAACGTCTAATGAATTCAATGGAGATCAGTTTATTTAAGGAATCCTCTCATGTCCCTTGCATGCTCTGCCAGATGTTGCCTTTTTACTTTGTGATAACAGAAACTTGACACCTCCTCCTCACACTGTGATAAATACATGTCTGATTATTTTCTATGTACAACAGAGTCCGGGGCTACATTTATTTAGACTAGAGCTAGATGGATGTCAATGACCATAGGTATGTATGACTTTATTATGTTTTAGCCCGTATACTGTAAGTCAAAGTCATAACAGCAAGAACTAATTATGCGAGTGTACATTAGTCTGTATTAACTAATTAACTGATATTGTTTTTAGTGCATACCTGTTAATGCATTTATTTAGCTCTTTTCAATGGGACGTGACTGGCATAAGTGAGAAGTGTTTAGGCTAACCTGATAGACAGGTACACATTTATGCTGACACACCTAATTGGGAGTCTGACATTAAAAATAAAAGGAAACTGAATGACTAGAAATAAGGAAGTCACATCCTGGCCGCCAAAGGATCTGTAATAATGCAAGACACAGATTTCCATCCACGCCTTAGGGTTGGCTGCCTTGACATTCAATCATTTGTATGTATGTGTAATCGGAAGGGGAATGAAATGCCAATTACCTTACCTAAAATCCTGGCAAGAATGATCATAGTTAACCAGGAACCGTGTTAACTGTTGCTGGTTAAATGCATTTACTCTTATTTTTTAATGAATCCCACCTAAATTGATGTGACATTATGAGCCAATTTAATATTTCACGACAATTTATTTTACTATTAATTATTCTAAAGCTTATCACTGGTACTTTGTTTTATTCTAAATCGAATGTGTCGTGGAGCAAAAACAAAAATAATGTAAAATAAACTTATCTTTTAACTTAAACTGTAAAATGTCTCAATCCTGATCTAACAACAACTAAAAAAGATGGTACTTGAATTGTACAATACAGTTCATGATGAATAGGTGTATAGCAGACTTTGATCATCTTTTTCTTTAGGCATAAAGGTTTGTTTTTTCAGTGACATCTTCTTCCTACCTTGTAACATCCTACGGCTTTGTTGATGTCTCCCTCTCTCTCATAGAGCTGTCCAAGGAATTTGTGGGCTTTCGGGTCTCTCTCCTGGACTTTGAGGTACTCTGATACATGTCTAAAAAGAGCAAAGAATATGCAAGATATAATATAAAAAGAGACTTCTTAAGAAGCTATAACACAAGAGAAAACCATGGGGAAGCTTGTGTGCTTACCTTTTTGCAAGTTCATATTCCTTTGCTTCAAAGTACAACTTGGCGAACAAAAACCCTTTGATGGGCTTCTGTGGAAAAATAAACATTGAAGTTTCATTTCAGTGAACCATTCAGCAATGTTGTGAGTAATGATCATCATAATTATCTTGCTTGTTATGTTAGCAAGCAGGCACAGGGATGATGACATGGTAAAACAAATGACTCCTCATACAAACATATTGTTAACTTAGGGTTATAGGATTGTCTTCACCTCTTATTTGACCTTCCTTGGCAAATAGAGCGTGTGTTTAGGACAATATAGGTATGCATTCCGTTGGTCACATCTATGGGTTCTTCACAACAAACACCCCAATATAAGTAATACAAATTCTGCTCTGTATTATATATCATTCGTACAGTTTAGTGTGATTCAGTGCCCTTATTCTTACAATGTCAAATAGCTCAAACTAGATAACTAAGTGGGCCTAGTGCTTTCAATTTCACCACCGTAAAGGATTCCGATAATGTTGATTGCAACTAAACGTAAAGTTGGTGGTGTACCAGTACAGTAACTTCTCTTCACAGATAATATAGTCTGTTAAAAGGCAGATGATTTCTGAATAAAGGTTTGACATGAAGCACCTATCAACAGACATATATTATTGTTAACAAGGCGGTTAAAGCCATGTTGTTGTACAAGTAGCCAAAGTATATGGGAGTGACGGCTGAGTTAAGTAGCATGGCTACCTTAGCTAGCGCTGCTGCCGCGCGATTCAGTGCAAAGGGGAGGACACGACGAGCCGTTAACTGCCGGTTAGCTGGCACTGCTAGCCGGGGACCAGCGGTTACACGGAACACATAATACAACCTAACGGGTTTAACAGCAACTAAATCAAAACAACAAGTACTGTTAAGTCGACTCTGGTTAGTTCCTCACACCGGCTGGCTGACACATGCTGGCTGACATGATGGCAGCAACATGCTAACATTAGCTCCGGCGGCTCAACTTACCTCTTTGAGTGAGGGAGAGGAACTCTGTACTGTGGAGACGTACCGGTCCACCTCAAACTTACTCCGCCGCATGACTTCCAAACAGAGAATTCTTCCAAAATGGCTGACGAATGGGCATGTATTACCGTGAATTCACAAAATATAAAAAATTACATTAATATCGGTTACTCCGTAACGTTAACTCCCCATAGCGACATTGCGCAGTCTCATTACCATCAAATTGCAAGCGGGTCACGTGGGCCGTGAGTTCCCTTGAATCGCTCCACTAACCAATGAAAACCGAGAATTCAGTGACGCACGATGACGCACTTTATTTTGAAGGAGAGGTGGTGGGCTTGCTGGGGGAACCTTCTGGACCTCGTATTTTTGGCATTAAAGTGTATTTGAAATATTCTGCAAGAAACACTATTTATGAAATTATTCTAAATAACAACAATCAAACACCAATAGAAATGCACATTATATTTTGCAAACCATTTATGTTTCTTTTTTGATATGGGAATATAGACATCCAGTAATGGTTGAATGTTATTTTTCAAACCATGCATATTGCCTTCATCAGTGTGAGTTAAAGTAGAGAGTGGATTAATCAAGTACCATACGATAGTGTTATTTCTGTGTTGTCTGTGCTTTATGCAGCTAAAATGGGGGGTGAAAGTACCACAACAGATACTCAGTCCTTTTTTATCCTATATTCTTATCCGAGCAATGGTATCTTAGCATAAAACATCTGATTATTATTATTATTATTATTATATGCTTCAATATATCATGTGGAAACCATATATAACAACAAATTGTAATGTCATGTTACACTCGTAGAAAGGTAGGACAATGCAAATCAAAAAACTACACACAGGTAGCATTGACATACATGTTTATTCAGGTGAATTGACAAAATGACCTTAGATATAATGAAAAATAGTCTAGGACATGCACTTTGGTGTGATTACATGAATAAATATTGTTCCTTGACAAGCATTGTAATGATAAAATACAGAATAAAAGCATTGTTTTGTTTGTCTGTGTAGTCATCTCAGTTGCCCTGCAAGATATGGGAACTGACGTTAAGAGGGTACTTGTAATTCTACATGACATTAAAACATTTTGTGACAGAGATAGTGAAAGTATTATCAACAAAGGCTTTGTATTTCCATTAAATAGTGGAATGTGTGTTATTATTAAACTATTATGTCAAATATAAACGTTCTATGATGAAATTATGATGATTAGTGAAACTACTTTTCCATTAGGTACAGTTGGCTTTCTCTCCTAAGAGGGTCTGAGTCCTGAGGAAGTCGCTACACCTCTCTAAGAGGATCACTTTCTCTGGATTACAAACAGCAGAGGCACATGTTCTCCAACATCTATCAATACTCCTACATCCGGTTTCTGAACATGCTGCCAGTCACACAGTTACCAGTTGCCATGCAATAAGTCCTGTTACTGTGAATCTCATTATGTTCAGTATTTGTTGACAGTATTTCAGAGGTGTTGCTTCATTATCTCTACTGTAACTTTAAAGCTGAGGAAAAAAAACTCAACTGTTTACACTTGGGATATATATTTGTTACTGTTGCATTATTTTTATATTAGATTGTAGGGGTGAAAAACTAGCAACTCAGTGAATAGAGATTGTTTTACACATTTCATGTATTGCACATAAGAACTGCTGGCTGAGTTCATCACTGCAGCAAGCCAGTTCATCAGGATAGTATGATGTCGAAAATTCAAAATCTCATTTAGCATAATATTAAAGAAAATACACATTAATAATCCATAAAATAATACATGTTGGTAGAAAACAGGACATTATTGAGACACTATATATACACATTTAATAAAACGGTATTTTGCGCAACTGTCTTTGGGTTAACTCTTTTATACGAGAGTATCAGTAAAATAAGTCAAAAGTTTAACAGCCTTTTTTTTATTACTCTCATGTTTCTATGCTTTCTTAAAGCTCACATTCCATTTTGAAATACAGGACCAGGATTAATACATATAGTGAAATAAGGCAAGCATGTGAAAGATATACAGTGCAGTATTTATGTTTAAAGGCACTAAAGAGGTTAAAGTATAACCTGGCTGACTGACCAACAATCTGCCTGTTGGCCATCTGTCAGTTTCAGGCTAGTTAGATTATCCTCTGCGATTGAAAGGACAAGAAGCGGTGCGTTCTGCTGAAATAACCGACCAAAATGTAACATACGATTGTCAATTCGGAATTGCATCTCTAATCTATTTGTCCCTTCCTATAGCTGCTCTGCTGTGTGTTTACTTCCGAGCAACAGTTTCAGAGAGCTTCTTCAGTCTCTTCTTCAGCTCCAGAGGGAACTTCTCGTAGCACTTCTTACACACAGGCTTCATGTCGAACTCCACAAACTTGTTCCTGTGGAAGAGAGAGGGGAAGACGCTGTTACAGTTTGGATGAAACCAGTACCCAGTGTGCTCTGATTGGTTAGCTGTCCTGCTCTGTTGTGATTGGTCAACTGGTTAAAGATGCCCTTAGCCTATCACGAACAATGTGTTGGCGCGCTAGCCAATAGAAGCGCAAGTGTTACATAGTCACGTCACTATGTTATGAAAGTAAACATAGGAGTTTGATGGACGCAATGACTAGAATGTTTTTTGTATAGTTCCTGACAAATAGCTTTTTGTAGATTCAAATTGTTGATAAACCCAGTGAAAAAATTCTGAATTGAATTTCCCCTATTGTGTACATCTTTTACAGCCACCATTTTGAAGCTAATTTCAAGTAAAACTTGGGAAAATGTTAAAAATTAATGTTTGTGTAAACCTGGATACAGATATAAAGACACACATTTAAATCGATTTCTAGACATTGTAGCACATGGAATATTTTTTGAATAACTGCTTCAATTGCTTGAATGAAAACAATCATGTTTAGTCCTTTTATTCCATTAACTCTGGCAGGCTCTCACCCCAGCTGTCCCGGACAACATTTGCTCCAAGCAGTTAATCTCTGGCAGGATAGGGCACGTGTTAAAAGTGGAGAGACCTCAGCACTTCCACAGCTGTGGCCAGAAAGCTGCCGGAAGCGATTACAGCTTTAATCTCTACGCCCAGACAGACCGGGAGTCCCAAGAAACAACGCAATTCCCTCACCATGTGACTGATCTGTTTGCATAGCAGCAGTAACAAGCCCTAATCCTAAACACTGTTTCAGGCTAATAGGTATCAACTCATTTGTGTCCACTCAAACAACCTGTTCTTATTCACCTATTAAATGTTTGCTTTCATGATTTGACCTAGACTACGTATTACAGGGATATGAGTAATAAAAGGTTGTCATGGAGCATGCTTGAAAAATGATGAAAAAGTAACAACAAAAGAACAGAAACAGAATATAAAGATGGAAACTGACCAAAGGAAGAACAGTGGAAGTGAGGAGAAAGGAAAAAGAGCGGATCACAAACACATGGGTATCAGTGATTTCTTCTTCTTGTCTTTCACGTCGCGTTCACGCTTGGCCAGCCGGCGTTTCATGTCGTCCGGCAGGCGTTCGTAGCAGTGCTTACACACCGGCTTCAGATCCACCTCCACAAACTTATCCCTGGCGGAGCAGGGAGGGGGGAGAGATGGGAAGGGTTGTGAAGGAGAAAGAGGAGGGAAGGAAGAGGCAATAATGGAGTAAAGAAGAAGGACGAGAAAGAAAGGAGAGAAGAAAGTTTGAGCAGGTAAAGGAAGGAAAGGTAAAGCAGGAGATACACACAAGGGGACACAGAAGAGAGATGATGAAAGGGGAGATGTGGAGCAAACAGTCCCCCAGACAAGGGATTAAGACTGCAGCAAATAGTCACAGATGCAGGAAAGTTGAGAAAGAGAAAATGTACAAGAGAAGAGTGGACTTGGCCATGTGAGTCTTCAGAGACTTAAACTAATACTAAATCTGTACCAAACATACTGTGATGGTGTATCTTAGACGTGTGTATTACTTACTTGAGGGTGAGCTTGGTGTTGCAGGTAGAGCAGGCAAAACAGTTGACACACCAAGCCTTGTTGAGAGCAGACACCACTGATAAAAATAGAAGAAACACTCACATGAGACACTGCTCGAGATTAAAATCATGTGACTAAAAGTTAAATGGATTCAGTCTGGAATTCAAAACATTTTCAAGAGAAATCTACAAGACAAGCAATCTGCACTCGATATAGAGATCAAAATACGTTTAAAAAATGAGAGAAGGTCAAAAGTGCTCTGATAAACCCTAATCTCATGAGCAGTCTACCCACTTAAACATTATATATTTCAAATGTTCTCACCATCTCCTTCAATAACACGATTGCAGTGGTAGCACACGTCTCCAAACAGCTGAGTGAGATGAAGGGAGAGAAACCGAGAGTGAGCAAAATGCAGCGCATTTTTTTCATTTAATCATGGCTCATATAACATGCCATGGTCAAAAAACATGCAAACAAACACACGCTACAGAGGCATTTCAAAAACGTAGAATGGTTTAGGTGGGGAAAAATCGACTTTCACTAGATCAGGGGTGTCAAACTCAATTTCATCGCGGGCCACATTAGAATTATGGTTGCATTCAAAGGGCCGGTGGTAACTTTAAGATTATATAAAAATACATAATAAATATAAAATAATGAAATAATGAATAAATAATGAAAGCAGAAGTCTAGGGAAAATAATAGCAAGTCTCTTCATTGCGCATGTCACACAATGAGATGCATTGTGGGACATGTAGTTTATGGGCAATGTTCTCCTGTAAAGTGGCACGTAACATTAAAATAAACTTATATTCTTTGCAAGCTCTTGCGGACCACACAAAATGAAGTGGCGGGCCGGATTTGGCCCCCGGGCATTGAGTTTGACACCCCTGCACTAGATGGAGTCGTTACACTGACTACATGTGGAACCCTCTAATGGAGCATAATTCAGACTGAGAGTTGTCAAAAGCAATTCTTTTACAATCTTAAGGCAAACAAGCTGTGCAAACTGTAACTACTTCAAACATATTTATTTACATAGTCATATTTGAATATTAAGAAGAGTTTCAGAAACAGGAACATATATCTCCTCATTGGTTAAATGGTTCAGTTTTATTAAAAAATTAAAGAGACATTTTATGGCAGGAAAACCTAGCACAGCACGTTTTAATTTCTGACTGTGAGTTTAACATATTCCCGCTGAATGTTACCTGGTTATAGTGCGTCTCACAGTAGGCCAGGCCCTTGCGTTCGTAGTGACGGTGTCCCAGGAAGGGTTTCTCACACTTAGCACACACAAAATGCTGCAAACAAAGCCAAGGCCAAGCACACAGGGTTAGCACAGCAGTCAGTCAGTACATTATCACATCCCACAGACTGTGTTAAAGGCAGCAGCAGTCAGGTTTAGACATTATCAGGTCAGACCACGACAGCGTCAGTGCAGTCCAGATGTGCTGTCACTGCGTCCAGGCAGGAGACAGAGAGGAGAGACGGTGGCAGGATAGTGAGCACTAGAGGGCGTGCTAATCCTCCTCACAGAGGAGTGAAGAATAGATGGTAGGCTAAGATGAAAAATAAAGGAATATATGCTATTTCTTGTAATGCCCTCACTAAATACTCATTATGGCCCACTTATACTGTATGTCTGTGAATGAGGGCACCCTTGACTGAATATTAGTTGCCCCAATCTGACTTTTCAAAAGATAAAAAAAGGGGAAGATTTTACAAGCCTTTTTTTTTTAACCATGTTTTCAAATTTGAACATTCAAATACCCAACATGAAGAACATATTCCCATGCAATTATATTATTGTGGTGTATAAAAAGCCTTTGACAGGGTCATTCAATATTATAGGACAAAAAACTCTTATAAAATAAAATAATTGTACATCCTGGATTTAAACTTTATGTCTTTTATCTCACATTTTCTGTAAATAAAACACGGTAAGCAGTATGTTTTTGATTATTACCTCAGGTAATACTGTATTCCTTAAACTATTTCAAAATAATGGGCAGTATAAATGTTGAATTAGGAATTTATTTCAGGTAACTGGGTTGAAAATATAATCTGGCATCAGGGAAAAAAATATTGCTAATCTGGATCGTAGATCTCGCTCCAGCTGTTGTTGGAATTGATATATTAGTGTCACCCTTGTATGGAGGTTGGGGGGTTCTAGCCAGGCAGGGAGAAGCCAGACACGATGCAGGTAATCAACGGCAGGACGACCCCTGTTCCGCTCACCATGTCAAAGTGTCTCTCACAATAGGCGCGGCATAGAACGGGTGGCCCTGAAACGGGCGCTCACATACAGTGCACACATGATGCTGCATGTGGAGGAAGGAAAATGAAAGATAGGTGAACATATGAAGATAGGTGGAGGAATGACCACCGCCACAGAGAATGTTACACAGAGACAGACAACGTTTGGACTGTGGAGATAAAGCTGGGGAAAGTACGAGTTACACACATGGCAACTATTTAAGTGAAATCATCTTTGAGAAATACACATTTTTTAAATAATAGAGAGAACAAGAATGAATGATTGGCTACTTTTAAATTCTCAAATATTTACAAATGGAATTGCATTTCATCCTTAGAGACTTATATAGAGAACAGAATACTAATTATTTGTAACATAATATTATTCAACATGTTTTACATATAAAAACAATACCAAACAAATGAACACATTCACAATTTTAACTTTCTTGAATGTTATTCTGAATCCAGGGTCTCTAAGCCTAGCCTCGTACCTCCACATGCCACTGCTTGCCCATGGCGTTCACCACGCGGCCCTCAATGGGTCTCCTGCAGGCCCCGCAGATGGGGACCCCCATCTTGTCGTGGCAGGGCAGACAGTACAGCTCTCCCTTGAGCTCCCTGGCATCAGCCGTCAGCTCCTTACTGCAAGAGAAAGAGGAAAACAAAACTTAAGCTCTGCCTTCACTTAGGTAATTCAAAATAGCATGTAAACACAAGCGATTGAAACACACTTAAGCTTCTAAGGTCATTGATGCCGTTGACGGATGTATTTTTAAATAGAAATACATTTAAAAAAGCTGTTTGTATGTACAAACAGAGCCTGGACAAAGACAAATACACACATCTGGAGAAAAAAGACAAAGTAGGGTTTGGTAACACAAGATGTAAGAAGACAATTTCAGTCAGACCACAGCACAGGAATGACCTTTTAAAGTATTATGTGTAATGTGTAATTGCACAGCTGGACAGGTTTGTGTGTGTGCGCGTTTACCCGCAGTTGTTGCAGTTGAAGTGATCAGGGTGGTACGGGTCATTCTTGAAAAGGAGGGGCTGCTCCTCAATAATTGCGTGGCACTTCTGACAGATGTACTTGCCGAGGCCCCGAGCTTTCTCCCTGTTGTGACATGGACGACACAGGTGCCTGATGGGAGAGAGAATTACAGACAAGATGAGAAAGAGAAACAAATAGAACCAAGAGAGAAACACTTGATTAGACAGTTATGACGTGTTTCAGGGGTTGCTAACTTCTACTACAAGTCAGTGTAATCATTCCTACTTTTGGATCTTCTAAAGCAGCAGCATTTTAGTCAAGAGAAGCTCAACAAAGACGACAAAAATAAGGAATATTCTTCTAAAACACTGTAAAATTTAAATACAGCAACTTTTATCTAGCACAAACTGCTGAATTCTCATATTGGCTTTCGTTGAATTATAAAAGTCATTTCTTAACAGAACAAGAACAACAAGGCTAGTACTGGTTCGTACCACATCGGACCCTTACATCATATATTTGGAGGCAGGACAATAAAACAAGGAGGAACAGGTGGTGAGACTGCTTGACAGTTGTTTAGGAGTTGTAAAACATCAGTATGAGAGGAACCAGCATCATAGAAAACATCATCCTGCCTTGCAGTAGACATGAAATCATAATTATAAAAATCACAAGTGGGATAACAGCAACTGACCTTCCAGCATTCTTAACGAATCCCACATCAGCGAGCACAGCCTGGCAGATGTCACAGCAGAAGCAGTCGGGGTGCCAGCTGTTGTTCATGGCCTTGATCACACGGCCAATGATGAACTCACCTATGAGAAGAAAGGAAGATTATGGAGAACTTGTTTATTGATAATGGCTTAAAGGGCATCAAATCCAAGCTCCATCTCTATATAACCGTGATGTTTGAGGCTCAGTTAGAGAGAGAGGATGGATGGTATTTATTCTCTGTTGATGCAGTTCCTGAACTTACCACACTGGTGGCAGCAGGGAGCGAACAGCATCTGGAAGTCATGCTCACAGTACTTCCTGCCTTCAAACTGTCAAGAGAATTCAAACAAAATGTCCACAATTCATTTACATGTCCACTGATAATGTGCACAGATGTAACACAATATTATAGCAAAAACATTAATAAACAGGATAATGCCCCAACAAATATTTTCCAGAAATATATTTTATAATTTTTGCAGAGAACACTGTTTGATCAGAAATGTCTTAAAATATGACTCAATGTATGACGTTTTCTAATGAACAACATTTCAGTTGTCACACAGTAAAAAGAGCAAGTTATATTAGTTTGTGAATCAAAGTGGAGACCCTTTAGGTTGTATACGTATATTTGGTAATTCAAATTAACCCGCAGTTAAAAGGTTCCACTGCTGAAAGAATTAGGTAAAGGCAGAAAGCAAAGGGAAAAAGATCAGTAAAGATTCAAATGTTTATGATTGGTTAAGTCTTATGTAAGGATTTGCAACATAAAATGCAAAATGGGCATAATTATCTAAATCTTATATCCAAAGACACAAGTCTGCATGTGATACAACTCTATGCAAGCATGGCCATAATGTACTGGATAAACTGCCATGAGCGCATTGTAGCTTCACATTTACATGACAAAAGCATAGCTTAATACAATAAGACGTATTAAAGATATGTTTTAAGAATGTTTACACAGCTTGAATTTCCACTTAAAATGTGAAAAAGCAGTATTTAATCACTTTCCTGTACATTAGCAGGATTAAGAAGACGGCTCACTACAGCGTCAGGATGTGTATTTATGGAAACAGGTAGAGTTCTTTACAGGGGATGAGAGGTAATGCATTGCCTTTCATCTTGATCGTTGCATTAGAGCCTCCTTCTCATTGATGAACTGACAGAGCAGAGGAGCATCAGGTTCTGACGGAGAGACATCTGGCCCTGGTGTCAAGGTTGCTATGCAAACAGCTTACTGGAATGTGCTTCTAAAAATTCAATGCTGCATTAAGGTTGAGCTCACTCGTCTTTACTTCAGCAGGACCAAGTGTTTAGATTATTTGTCTAAGCCTTAGGAATGTGCTTTAACAACAGCCTTGCACTTAACAGTTAGCTAACTGTATGGAAAGAGAAAGCCAGACAACACGGCCAGTGGAAATGTAATTAGAGCTTAAAAGACAAACGTGTTACCATGGTTACATTTATATGTTTAGAGCCACTCTGTTTATACAGTAATCCTAAATATCTTCTTAACATGTTGATCTGCCCACAAATGCTTTAATGTTGACTGTTTTTTTTTCGAATGCCCATAACAATCTCTCGACTTAAACCTGTTGATTGCTGCATACTGCGTCTTTTATAAGAAGATGAGAGTGACAGTGATAAGACGTTTAGTCCGGAAGAAGTGTTACCTCGTAGAAGAGTCCCTCTGGGAACTGCTGGAAGCACTGGGCGCACACGAAGCACTGCTCATGGTACAGCTCCCCGTTGCTGTTCACTATCTTCTCCGCCGGGGCAAAGCCACTCTTGCAGCGCTCACACATGGCATTGGCCAGAGCGTTGGCCATGTTGCTGAGAAGGAAAACAAATGCATAATAAGGATCGGTGTACACTTAAACAGTCAAAACACTCATTTGAAAATAGTTCTACAATATGTGGTAGCAGGGAATGCCATTTCTATATAACAGGGATCGCAGGTATAATATGAGCCTCTATGGCTAAACTTGGCAAATGTACATATTAGACTGAAGTGCTCATGTTAATGAAAGTGCATCATCCTTTCTTAAATACATAGATACATCAAAAAATGCTGTAATCCATACTATGTATCTAACCCATAATGACATTTACAATATGCAAGTTTTTCAATAGGATTTTCCTCTGTTTAAAATACAGTATCGTTTAAAAATTATTCTTAATATATAGGCATTTTGTTTCTGTAAGTAAATTTTTTGTATGAATATCAATGGCATTAGCCAAGGTCCTGATACATCTAACACAACTAATGTAACATGTATCCCATGTTTCTCCTGTCATAAACATCTGGAAGATATTCTTAACACAACCAGAAAGGAGACGATAGTAGGGAAACTTTGACGTATCTCTTGGTTCTAGGTTTATTTTGGCTCTGCTTATCAGGGTGTGGGAGTAAGTGGGAAACCTGCTTGTTGCCTTTTGAGAGTCAAGGTGAAGTTACAGTGTATACATCTGCACTGTGTCAGCAGTGTATCTGTGAATGGCGTGTGCACACACTGATACGGTTCAATATCATGGAAGAAACTGCCAAAACCACTATCTCACATAGTCCAATGAGCAATGACTGTTACAAAAACAACCCTGGAGTGACATGTGAAGCCAATCCTGCCCTTTAATCAAACAATCAGTATTGTTTGACCTCCTCTCCTCAAAACAAGGCTATGTAATATATAAATAAGACCCCAGGCTAATGATCTTTTCCATTGGAAATGTCGATGCCAGAACCAGCAGCACAAATGTGGCCACACCCAACGACCTGCGCAGTGCTTTGAAAAAACGTTTTTGTTTATCACTTTCAGATGTTGAATAAGTCAGTACAAGAAAATAATATGAAATTGGGGAAGTCTCAGGTATGTATTGGCTTTATGGCTAAGAGTATATGGTAAATTGACCGAAAAATAGGTAGATATAGTCCTTTATATTATTGACATACTAATTTGTCTCCCCTTATACAACAGGAAAAACAAACTCACTGGTGCTTGCTTAAGCTTTTAAACTATAAATCATGCTTCTCATCTGGAAACCTGATATCTTGTCAACTGAACGAATCCGAATGGTATGTTCACATTTTGAAACCTGATTTGTATAGATGTTGACATTGTTTGAGAGAAGGGGGAGTCACGCCATCAGTGAAACACACCTGCTTGTTCATCTGTTCAATATGTATCTAACTAGCGTTAAGCTATCTTATTATTAGGCAACTCTGGACACATCATCGTCCCATAGCAAATATACATTAGCCAAACCTACTTCTGTGTCAGATTTATGTTTAGGTTCAACCTCGGACTAAATCATACCAAGGATAAAAACAATATGGTTAAACTGGTCTAAAACAAGCATAAGCAACAAACTAACTAAACAGCCCAATACTAATTAATAAGCCAATGCACACAATAACCAAACTGCTTATTAAGTCAATCAAGGTGAAAATGTGGACAGTCGAAGTGTTGAAGAGAATGGTGGGACCATCCTGGCTCCTCTGCTTTGTTTATAAAGGTCAGAATACCAAAGTGAATCTTGGCAACACACGACCACCCACCCACCCACCCACCCACCCCCAACCACACACCCCCCCCAACACACACACACACACACACACACACACACACACACACACACACACACACACACACACACACACACACACACACACACACACACACACACACACACACACACACACACACACACACACACACACACACACACACACACACACACACACACACACACACACACACACACACACACACACACACACACACACACACACACACACACACACACACACACACACACACACACAGTAAGATTGTAATGGAATGATGCCATCTGTGCATATTAACTTCGTTAGATCAATCTGGGAATTAACAAGAATTCAAAAACTCCCAGACACACTGCTCATCACTCTTATCAAGATGCAGGGATAAGCACATCTTCCATCTGTATCCACTCCTCACACACTTATCAAATACATATTGGTCCATAAACCCTGTCTGGCCTGATATCACACGCTGACAGCCCTGCCCTTTCCAAAGGGTTTTTAGGGGGAAGTGACACATCTCTGAGGCATTTCCACCTTCCTATCTGCCTGTAGCACCCTGCCTGAGGGGGAGATAAACCCATACGCAGTCAAAGTTGCTTTTCTATATTTCATTCAATACAATGGCAAATTATCAGTTTCCCTATTGCTAGTTAGCATTTTAGCATTTCTGGAATACCTCAATTGGAGTCTTTTATACTACAAAATAAATTACATGTCGGTAAATACCCCACTCGTGAATGTTTGAAGCTAAAAAAATGTAGTTTTCTAACATGTCCCTCTATAATAATGAATTTCATCAGGCTGAACATTAGCCGCATTTAGCTTAGCGGTGGTGAAGTGAAGTCATGTGACCGTGTTGTAGTTTGTTGATAGCATTGTTTTAGTTATTTACTTCTGCCGATTGCATTCACGATCAACTATTTTAAAAGTGATTGTACAATTGGGAGTTTATTCTGCAGAACAACATAGTTTTTGACAATTAAGTAGTTTTATTGACTTTAAGTAGAATTGTTGTTGTTTACTTTAACACAACTTTAAACAAGTGTAAAATAATTACAAAACGACTTTGTATTTTTGTGGTGGATCAAATTGAACATTTACATAATGTGAAAAATGAACCCACTTTTAGTTGTTCAGGGTTTGTGTGATGTCTACCGCATTTTTTAAAAATAATAGTTTATTGATTTAACAAAAGCATCTGTTTTGGTAAAGACCAATATTGTTACCAGAGACAAAAGTAGGTTGTGAGCAGCTCACTCCATATGACTCTCCTTCCACCATGGAAGCCACTAGCAAGCTGCTCTTTGACTATAAATGAAGGCTGGTTGTCAGCTACGGGAAAGGATGCAGACTATCACTCCTGTGATGAATTCCTCCTGTTGCCTCCACCCTCCCTCCTCTGGTCTCCATGTGTCTTCAGTTCCCTTATTTTGCATCTCTGCAACTTTCTCCTCTGTTCTCAGGAACCTGTACACATCTGCAAACACTATGAGGCTATATAGTCCATACATAATCAATCTTTATTTGCAACAATATATTGCTGACAGCTGTCCTAATATTCAAAGTTTAGTCGATGTCTTTCCTGTCTCAATTCTTCCTGCTTGTATTGTCATTGTACATTTGTGTTTTCTTTAACTCAATGTAAAGCCCAAATCTTCAGTTTGTTTATGAAATCATATTGAAAGACACGGATTAGGTTTTAAAATCTAAACTCCTGCCAAAGACAAATCCTTTTTAGTAAAAGGATGCGATTGGTGTTTTGATGCGTTACTACTAGGAGAGGAAGTTACATTTTTGTCATCTTGACATTTTGGAATGTAATGTAGTCAAACCCTCACTTGTTCAGTAAAAATAAAATGTATACAAAATAATTCAAATAGGACACATAGGGGGCTTCAATGTATTTTTGACTAACAGACTCTTAGTGTACAATCTAATCCGCGTGTCCCATCTTAGCTCTGAAACATTCCAAAATGTGATTGTGTATGTCTAAACAAAATAAAATCTCCAAGCTTCAAAAGGACACTTCACAAACCTGTAGGTGACCCATGTGCATGTTGTCCTACCGCCTAGGATGGGCTACATTAGTCCAAAATAAAGTATGTATATTTAGCCGTCATGCCCGTCATGCTCACATAATTGGAATGCCAGTTGACATACTCTACTTTGCATAACAGCTACGCACAAAAATATCCCATCCTGTGTTCCCCTCCTGTGGCGCTCACAGCTATTCCTGCACAAACATGGCCCCCAAGGTTTAATATCAAACTGGCTGGTGAGCCTGGCTACTAGAATCTCAGAATTCTTCACATTCTGTTACCCTACAGTAATCTCACACAGTGATACCAATCAGTGTACGAGCAGACAGAATCCCTTAACACACACATTCACTACCTCATACATTTTTTCGTTAGTTAGGTCGGTCACCGAAATGAAAAATATCTGTCAGGGTAATATGAGATAAATAATGGACCAATCATAGCCATCATAAGCCAGGGCATCAAACCACAAGCCTATGATCCGTCATACTCACTACTACAGTTAGTACACATAATGACATTCGAGAGTGGAGGTGTGTCCTTGAAAAATAAAACTATGTTAAAGCCAAACCAACTCTTCTCCACTGCCTGTTTTACTGGGCGCTGAAGAAAATGTTTTCACAACACACAAGTAGGATTTCACTAGTTATGTTTTAAGGACCAAATTGCAAGTGTTATCATTTGGTAAAAACCTATATTTTGGTCGACAACAAACTGCATTGCTTTGATCCCTGTCTTGTAAACAGTTTACTTACAAGCGAGCATAAAAATCACAAAATTCCTTATAGACTTTGACATCGCTTTTCCGTCTCTGGGACTTTGACACCGGGACCTCCGCCTCTCCACCGTCGTCCCCTGGAAGCCTCTGGTGGAAACCGTTTATCTCCCTGTGAGCAACTGAGTCTGGGGCTTCTCCATCCTCAGGTATCGATGGAGGCAGGACACGACCGTTTATCTCCATACTCGTCTACAACAGTCCAAATTCACTGCATAAAATGCCTAACACCTGTATCACAGTCACTGCGGGCGATAGAAGATCCTCTCTGCTTGGTTAGTCAAAGTTTCCAGTAATGGAGATAGCAGTCCAGTAAGCGTTGGGAGCTGTAATCCACAGAGCAAGAAGGAGACCCAAACACTAATCAGACTGCGCTGGGAGGACTCTCCCTCTCTCTCTCAACCTCTCTCTCTCCCTCACACACACACACACACACCCTCTTTCTCTCATTCCCACATCAAGTATTTTTCTCTCGCACTCAGTTTCCCCTCCTGTCCCACTCACTGTCTATTCTGGGGCAGGCTCCTGAAACTGAAGAGCCCACCCTGACGCCTGTCATGGACGAGGTCACTGTGACACACACACACACACACACACACACACACACACACACACACACACACACACACACACACACACACACACACACACACACACACACACACACACACACACACACACACACACACACACACACACACACACACACACACACACACACACACACACACACACACACACACACACACACACACACACACACACACACACACACACACACACACACACACACACACACACACACACGCCTTAGCAGTATTTTTATTTGAATGTTTTGCATCCCTGGTAACTCGCCTGTGGCTAATATCTCTGTGTGTGTGTGTGTGTGTGTGTGTGTGTGTGTGTGTGTGTGTGTGTGTGTGTGTGTGTGTGTGTGTGTGTGTGTGTGTGTGTGTGTGTGTGTGTGTGTGTGTGTGTGTGTGTGTGTGTGTGTGTGTGTGTGTGTGTGTGTGTGTGTGTGTGTGTGTGTGTGTGTGTGTGTGTGTGTGTGTGTGGTGTTAAACAGCTGGAACTCTCAGCTTTCTGGTAAATATAACAAGGTGGCTCCAACTCCAAGTATTGCGCAAATTGGGAATGTCACACAAAAGGCAGAGAAGATAAAGTCAATCATTAAGATAGAAGCAGAACAGTTACAATATTTCTTTTTACTTGAGTCATTGCAAAAACACACTGGAGATATTGTCTTATCAGAGATGATTAGGTATAATGCAATGTCATTTGTTTAATTACACGTTTATACAGTGACTAATCAATGCTGTAATGTTTGGTACCTGAACTGATTTGAGTTTCCTTTGTTGGTTGTGTTCGTTCCAAATGTATTGTAACCCACCTACAGTACTTGTAAACCATGTTGTGTTTGTTTATTGGCTGCTTAATGTAAAGCATGATGTAAATATGGTATGTGTCTTCTCCAAATGGGAGCAACTTGAATATCCGTTTGGAACAACTATCTAAAGCGGTCTAGATCTACAATTATAAAATATGTTAATCGTCCTCTGAAATCCCATGTTGGTCAAAAGACATTCCCTTAAACCCACAGATCTGGGTCTCCTCTGGGTAAATGGTAGCTCTTTATGTGGTTAAACTCTGCTGGCATCTCAAATCATTGACCACTTCCCAAAACCATCAAAAAAACACAAAGCAAGATCTGGAAATACACTGCAGAGAGACACACATGTTTGACATGCTCCAATGGAAAGCAGCTGCTGGGTTAATCCTGCAAAGCTACGGGATGTGCAATGAACACATCGGTCTTTAACAAGTCAAAACAATGTGCCTGTGTGTTTGTGTCAGTGTGTGTCCAACCCCTGCGTGCCTCTATTATTTTACAGTCTTCTGCATTACTCCATAATTCTACAAATAGACACCTAGTGGAGCCTCAACTCCAAACTAGGTGCTGGCAGCTGCTGTTTTCTGTGCATGTGTGTGTGTGAGAGTTTGTATACATAGTAGGGGCCAACTCTATGTCCTCTAAAAGAGCTACACAACTGGATATTACATCCAAAGCATCCATTCACATTATTATTTTGTATTCATGTTTTTTCATTTGGGGGCGATTGGCCCCTGAAATGCATCATATTTTCTAAGTGCGTGTATTCTTTCTAGGCGACTCTTAACACAAGCAGTGGTGTATTGTTGTGTAATAATTAGTATAGTGTGTCAATAGTATGAAAGGGTCGTGCCACTGAAAAACACCTCCCTTTTTAACACTATTTTATGTATTTAGTCTCTATCAAGAAAATGTTATAATGTCAAAAAGTTATAATGAACCATGTCACCAGGCAACATCTTCACCTTCAGGAGCCTTTCCCAAAACATAACAATGACTGCAGAGAAGTCTTGTGCTCTCAGCCCGGGCTCGGTTGAGGATCTCCTCCACTTGGAACCACTGTTGAGTGACTGGGGTACAATGGACAGAGGGTGGGGGCTCAACAGGAAACACACGTAATCTTTTCAACAGATTACAGACCTTGCCAGATGGTTCCACCCAAAAACCAGAGATTGGGAACTCAGCCCACTGGTGTCCATAATACCAAATATTCACATTTAAACTGTTCTAATGAACTTCAGTTAAACATTATTAGGTTTTAAATACATACATTTGAGAACAAATAGAGCGCCACACTGTTTTTAATACTTTAAACCTTAGCTATTAACAAGTGATTAGACAAAAAAATTCCGCAAGCAAAGAGTAATGATATGAGTGTCAACCTGATCTTTAAAATGGCTACAGCAACTGTCAGCAGCAGACAAGGTGTCTCTGGTGTGCCCCCTCCCCCCCCCCTGCAGGATAGGATTTTGAGACTTCCTTATGGGGTCATAAAAGGTCACTGAGGAGGTTTCAGGCAGGTCACTTGGAAAATGACTTAGGAAATGTAAGGGGGGATTTGTGCATGGCTCCTAAAGTCAGACATATTTGGCCCAATAACAAAACCAAACAAAAGTATTCTTGAAAAACTAATAACATAAATGGGAATAAGTAGGCTAAACAGAAAGACATAGAATGTTGGAGTCTTAAAAACTAAAACTTTAAATACATTTCAATGCCAAGGACAATGGTGCATTCACATATTGGATGGTCAGTTTTTCTGACTTTAGCCGTTTGTGAACTTTAGGATGTGTTGTATTTTATTGCTCAGAGTGTTTAAACAATATGCTGATAGCTGTTCCCGAGTTCAAGTTCCTATTTGGTGGGGTGTTCACGCAAACCTCCCAGTAAGGAACCACTTTTTCCCTTTATTACGACACCACATTAGCAAAAGTGAAACAGTTTGTGTATCCATCCCGTGAATCTGCTCCAAAATGGGTTCTTCCATGGCCCAGGCTACACGCCTCCACCAAGTTTAATACAAATCAGGCCAGTTGTTTTTCTGTAACACTGCTGACAGACACCAGACACACACACACACACACACACACACACACACACACACACACACACACACACACACACACACACACACACACACACACACACACACACACACACACACACACACACACACACACACACACACACACACACACACACACACACACACACACACACACACACACACACACACACACACACACACACACACACACACACACACACACACACACACACACACACACACACACACCAAACCTTGCAACATTTTAAACAGATTAGACCTTTCTTAACTGTCAATGCTGCAAAGTCATACCCCCTCCACTGTATGATTCTATCCCACATTGAATACTGTTTGACAAACTGGTCGGTTGCTTGTGCCACAAACCTGAAACCCATAGAACAGCTGTACAAGAGAGCTATCAAGGTGTTGGACAGAAAGCCTTATTCATACCACCACTGTACCATCCTTGATGAACACAATTTCTTGAGTTTTGACAATTTTAAGTCTTTTAAAAGTATGTGTTTTTTAATAAATGTTTACATGGACTGTTTACTTAGGGGAATTCATCCACAAAAAACACACAGGACGCTGCACTAGGTCAGAAACCAGAGTAGACTGTGAGGTCCACCGTAGACGGACCACTTTTGGACAAAATGTCCTCTCCATTAAAGGCAGCTCATTTTGGAATAGCCTCCCAACTGAGATACGGGATTGTCCCACCCTCAATAGTTTTAAAGGTCAACTCAAAGAATGGTTGAGAAACAACCAGACATGTAATCGCCGCTAAACGCACTTTAACACAGGGGTATCTTCTCTTGCACTTTATGTGTCGTTGCTGCTATAGTGTACTGCCATGCGGTAAATACTTGTGTATGCTGCTCTTGCTCTTTTTGCATGTCATGTATTTTTTGCTATGTTTTCAAATGTCATTCTTATATGTTGTATGTCAGGGACTACGGATGGAAATTAGCTCAAAGCTCAAATCTGGCATATTTACACTTGAAGCATTATTTGTCGAAAGTGTTCATTAATGTGCATTGTCCCTGTTCAAATAAATGATTAAATGAAACCAAGCAACTAAAAACTAAAGAAAATGTAATGATAAGACAAGGGTGTGTTTCCAATGCAAGCCTTGTAGAAAATATCACTGCTTGATCTGCTTGGCACAATAACAGTGCGTATGTGCCGAGGGTTTACCTCCATTCACGAGTTGATCCTGGAAGTATTTGTCTTTAGTTGGTGGTCAATTTGGATTTGTCAGATACACTTGTCATTTAATCCCTCATGGTTTAAGGCTTAAGTTTCTTTCTTGAGCCAAAAATGATTTATTTCTTCATATTAATTTTTAGGACAGATAAAGCCACAAAATATACATGATACCACATTTCTTAATAAGTACGCCACAAAAAACTAAAATGTATCATAAGAGGTTGGGTCATGTCAGCCCATAACTCAGTGACATTTCAAATAACTGAGTCAATTCAAAATGTTTCCTGTATTGTTATGGGCAAAAAACACAAAATCCTGTAGATAAAAATAAATGTGCAATACAGAACATGTCTGTTTGAAATGAGGTTGGCTTAATAAATCTGTATCTTTTACATTTTCCAGACCCATGCAACAACCGTGACTCTCATCCGGAGCGAGACGACCAGATTCAGGCCAAAGGAACAAGTCAAACACACCCTGCTCACACACTGTGTCAACAGAAACCATGGCGACACTCATATGAGGGCTGCTTGGGCAAAATCATTTTTCCTTTGGTAAGGCATGAGAGTACACACACTAGAGTACACACATACAAACATGCACACACACACGTAAGACTCAGTGACACACATACATTTACTAAGTGTGCAAACATAATTCATGACTAACATTTCCTTTATTCCCCACGCCCATGTGACCCGCACAAGGGTCAGAAAACACTTCACTGTGCAGGAGAGGCCAGGAACACACACAGAGCTATCATATCTTTCAGCACTAATGTAACTCTGGAACTCACTCCCACAAAACATCAGAGACTGTACTGACCTCCCCACTGACCAAAACACCTCTTCAGACCGGCTTTTAATGTGTGAATAATGTTGTGTTAGTGTGTTGTTTTAATATTTTAATTCCATTTTTTATATTTGATTTGATTTCCTTTTTAATACCACTATAAAGTGTCTTTGAGCACCTGAAAAAAAGCTTAGAAATTAAATGTATTATTATTATTATTATTATTACTGTCTCAGAAGCAATTAGTATTAAAGGAGCTATCTGGCTCAATTACAGTCTGATTAAAGATACAATGTTGCTCATTAAGTAAGTTATTTTGGCACATTTGAAAGACATGTTGGACATGATTATGTCTGCTTTCCCATTTCGATACAGTCTTGCCATTTATTGGCAACGGTGCTTGTAAGTATGGAAATAAGATGCTTTGTGGACTTGGTTGTGTGCCAATATGGTTTTGGCTGTCATTATCATAACTACATATTTGTTAAAATCCACACAGAATGGGATTGTTATTTTTGCTATAGGCCAGTTTTTCTTTGTCAAAAGTTATAAAAGTATATTTTCTTCCTCACTGAAAAGTTTCTTTGATTCTGACCCTCTTGTTTTTCCCTCTCATTGTTTCTGCTACAATTGTGGTTGATCGTAGTCCTGTCATTTATTGATGTAACCTCCTTTAGAAATAAATTGAATGCTTGGTTTGAAGCAAACAAGCAGAAATTCCAGAAAACTCTCTGAGGCTGAGGCTTTGCTTGCTAAACTCAGTGACCCTATACCTCCTTAGATAGCATTTCCTCTCAAAACGTTATGCCTCAATAAATGAATCAAAGTGCAAATATCGCTTAGGAACAACTTTGCATAAGAAAAATTCAGAACCAATCTATTTATCTATCTTTTGCATGTCAGAAGGAATTAGGCTACAAAGCAAGACATGAAGCTCTTGAGTATTTGACCGAAGACACATCTAGAGAGAGCGCCTTCTTTCTGTCCACATTCCTCACATTACTGCATTCCTTTAAACACGCACACACACACACACACACACACACACACACACACACACACACACACACACACACACACACACACACACACACACACACACACACACACACACACACACACACACACACACACACACACACACACACACACACACACACACACACACACACACACACACACACACACACACACACACACACACACACACACACACACACACACACACACACACACACACACACACACACACACACAGCTGTACAAGAGAGCTATCAAGGTGTTGGACAGAAAGCCTTATTCATACATTAGCATGTATGACATTATCACATTAGCAAAAGTGAAACAGTTTGTGTATCCATCCCGTGAATCTGCTCCAAAATGGGTTCTTCCATGGCCCAGGCTACACGCCTCCACCAAGTTTAATACAAATCAGGCCAGTTGTTTTTCTGTAACACTGCTGACAGACACCGGACACACACACACACACACACACACACACACACACACACACACACACACACACACACACACACACACACACACACACACACACACACACACACACACACACACACACACACACACACACACACACACACACACACACACACACACACACACACACACACACACACACACACACACACACACACACACACACACACACACACACACACACACACACACACACACACACACACACACACACACACACACACACACACACAAAAACAGACTGTCAATGAGAGAGCCAGAGAGGTAATTGTGAAAGACATTAAAAAGGCCATCCAAAACTGATGTTCTTGTGTTGTGAAAGGAGCGTTGCAAAAGACTGCACATTGTACATCGCTTCTGGTCACACAACTTGGAGGAATTCAGCCATCAGCTGCAGTATTTACTGATCAAATACTTCACACCTCTCCGTATCTATCTTTGTCAATACACGACACACAGAGGAGGAGTTTTCTTCAGAAGTTCTTTGGTAAGGAACATGTTTCTGTAGCAACACAACCAAACCCTCATCACATGATGCAAGACAGTGTCGATCAGCTCCAGCTAAAATAACACAACTAACCCAAATGTTTAAAGTCAACATTCTTAGAACAAGATATGGCTCACCAAAAATACTTCACAAGACCTAAATGGAAAATTATATTAAAGTCAAAAGATATGGTAGCAAAAATAAGTAGAGAGATGTGTCAGCTGACCCGACACCGCCACACACTACTGGTCAACAAGGGTGACACAGCAAAGTAACATTGCAATGAGAGGAAGGTAAGCTGTGGACAAAGTGACAGATTTGAAAGCAGAAGCATTTGTACACAGTGGAAAAGAATCCAAAACAAAATATCCACAGATTCCTAGAGAGCCAATGGGGATGCTGGTCACCGTGACACACGTAAACAATAATGGCAACGTTTACAAGCTCTGTATGGTTGTTGTTAATTTTTTAACATAGATATGGAGCCATTAAAAAACGATTTATCGGAGCTGATTTGTTGCGATACTAGTATGTCTTGCACATCACAGAACACCTTTAGGTATGAGGAGTACACTGTGGAGTAAAAGTTAGGAAGGACTCACAAACAGGTGGAGGGGCGATACAATAAATGGTGCCGTTGAATCAACATTTGTCAAACAGGTTCTTATCAATCATCTGACAGAAGATGAAAAGCTTCCCAGACTCACCTGAGGCTCTCCCCTGCCAGACTTCCATAGCTGTCTGGTCTCTCCTGTCTCCGCCTGTACAAGTCTGAGTTTGACAACTCTTTAAGCCTCAAAGAGTTCATCTCCCCTTCGCCTCGCTCCCTCCCTTGCTTCCTTCCTACTCCTCGTGTACTGAAAGCACTGTAATACTCCAGAGAAAGTGTGTGTGTCAAATAGAAAGATGAAGTCTTGTGCTGTGCTCGTTTCCTCTCTCAAACACACCTCCAGGGCTCACACACCGTTGGTGAAGGACATATTCAGAGGCGTGGTTTCACAGCCTGCACACCTATCAGATAAGTGTAGCTCCTCCTCCTGCAGCAGGTAGAGGGGGAATGCCTCGGAGAAAAGGAGAAAGAGTCATATACGGAGAAAAGCGTTGCCCTCTCTGGCCTTCACCCCCACGACTCCATTGACCTCCCACTCTCCCTGGCTCACAAGAGGCAATGCAAGCAGAATAAAGGCCATTTCCCACACTAATGGAAAGCTGTATTTGCTAGTTATGTGAAATAGAGACAGACTATAACAAAAAAGAATTATTTAACAATCCAAATATGTATATATGTCCATTCAAATGATCAACATTTTACTGTGATATCTTGTTTCAACAGTTACTATATCACTTTATTTTAAATGTTTGTATTATTATCTTTATTTGTATTCTATTTTTATTTTTGACCTTGTGTGAATCCTGTTTTTCACTCTGACCCCGTTGCTGATATTAAATGCCTGAATTTCCCCACGGGGATAAATACAGTTCCACCCTATCTTATCTTATTGAGCCCTACCTAAACTGGAAGTGTGAGGCTTAAACCAATACTTAACAACAATTACACCAGTGTTATACACACATGCATTTCCAAACATTTGGACTACCTATGTTGCAAATGTATTATCTTTTCAATTTATACACGGCATCTATTGTACGTCTGTCCGTCCTGGGAGAGGGATCCCTCCTCTGTTGCTCTCCCTGAGGTTTCTCCCATTTTTCCCTTTAAACTGTGGGTTTTCTCTGGAAGTTTTTCCTTGTACGATGTGAGGGTCTAAGGACAGAGGGTGTCGTATTGTCATACTGATATTCTGTACAAACTGTGAAGTCCACTGAGACAAATGTAACATTTGTGATATTGGGCTATATAAATAAACATTGATTGATTGATTGACAGTGTTTTCCTTATAATTATTACATGTTTTTAGGGATGCCTAATGCTTGGTCATTTCCTATAGCTAAATACAAATCTGTATGTTCAATCATAACAGAAACAGTTAATATGTACAAGATAATAGTACATTTTAGGCAGTTAAATTCACAGGAAATAAAATGTACAACAGATCATGAGAAAATAGTCTCTAATTGTATCTATTTAATATTGTTTGCCTATTTGGTTTCCTTAATACCTAATAATAGAATATAATCAAAAGTAGCATTATTTATATTTAATAATAGGAGTTTGAATTTTTTTTTAAATGCTATAATTATACCTTTAACGTACCAATGTTTTTATAGAAATTATGATCTGACCTGAAAGCAGCCTCATGTAAACCAGGCCAGGCGTAATAATGTTATGTTGTTCACAGCAAGGAGGAATAGTAAGCTAAAAGCAAACCCTGCAGTCAGCATTTCAGTCAGAGCAGCAGCTTGTTTAGAAGGCTGGGAACATATGGGTCGAATAAAGCTGCACTCTGCTGAACAATGCCCCCTTATTATGGAGTCATATTTTCAATCATACACCGCTCTTCAATCCTCCATCCCCACAGAAACAACAAACGATTGAAAAAAGGGGAAAATGTCAATCTATGAATAATTCATCAAAATGTTATGTGGGAACAAGAGATCCTCCCAAACAGATACAAAACACTGCAGATGCATATTTTCCTCTGAGGCATGTTAATTACAAGCGAGAAGCTGTGATGTCATCAGAAGCAGCGACGGGATTGGTCAGAAGAACCAAACTAGCAGAGTCAACAAGCAGTTAAAGAGAAACAGATGCAAACAGAGCACTGACTGCAGCTCTGAGAAAACATGCAGTGTGATGAGACAAGTCTATCTGAAATGCACATTATCATTTAGTCAGTACCTGTCATTATAGATGGCAAAGGAGTGAAAGTGTGATGTTGTTAAATGGCTGTGGGGGTACTAAAGGTTGACACATGTCTCTCCCTATCATACAGACAGGTACATGCCCTATGAACAGTTCACCTCCATTCGCTTGCCTTGACCTGTTCAGCATTCCACATGAAAACACAGAAAGTGGCAGCGCAGAATGTGATCTTTGAGATTCAGAATCAGCCTCACCGTAGCGGGACCGACATGTCTGAGTATGCAAGAACGTTCATGATGAATCATCGCTTTAGGCTCTATCTGAGATCACCTCACTAACTATTCACTACAGTTGGAATGTGGATTCCCCTTACAATTAAATTTAAAAAAAGGTAATTTTCATAACCACATAATTCTACGCTGGTATGTCTTATGGTTATTAAAAGTGACACGCAGTATGCTTTGTGCACTGGAACACACACACAGTGTTTATGTAAGTGTTTTAGGCTGCCTAATGATGGTAACCCCCTTTATAGGACACCTCCCCATTAACGTGTATAAGTGCTGTTTGTGCACAAAGGTATCTCAGGCCTGTGTGTGTGTCAGAGCTAATTAAATGTACCTGTGGGTATTAATAAACAGGGATGCAAACTCATCAGGTATAAAAAAGGTGACAAGGATCCGAGCCCCCGGCTCCCCCACCCCACGGAATATTGGCTTTAAAATGAGGAATAACAGAGGATTTCAGCAGTCAGAACAACTAAAGCAGCAGTGTTAATAATAACAGAAACGCCAAAGAGTCACATCTAATAGAAATATATAAAAGCATTTATTTCAAATTGTGGAGCAGTCAGTTTATAATTTTGGCAGCACTGTTGAGCATTTTCAAAATGTATTTTCATGCCTCTGTGCAAGGCTTAGTCTTTCTATCTTTATAGCCACATGGTGTAAAGTAACTAAGTTCATAAACTCAACAAGTACTATACTTGGGCACAATTTTGAGATACTTGTACTTTATTTAAGTATTTCAATGTTTTGCTACTTTGTTCTTCTACTCCACTACAGTTCAGAGGTACATGGTGTACTTCTACTCCCCTACATGTATTTAATACCTTTAGTTACTTTACAGATGTGGATGAATGATGTGAAATATAATCAAGTGTTAAATCAGACTTTAGTTCCACCTGGAGTAAATCCACAAGCTACCCTGCAGTATACAAAGTCATTCAAACTAGCTGCACCTTTACCAGCTTTGAGAACACTTTCATGATCAATCATTATAAAACATATCATATATATTATTCTGAAATGGACCAATCTGCACAATGACTACTTTTACTGTCGCTACTTTCACTATATTTTGATGAGAATACTTTTCTACTTTCACTTGAGGAACATTTTGAATGCAGGACTTTTACTGTAACAGAGTATTCCTACACTCTGGGACTATTACTATTACTCAAGTACAAGATCTGAGTACTTCTACTATTACTCAAGTACAAGATCTGAGTACTTCTACTTTTATTCAAGTACAAGACCTGAGTACTTCTACTTTTAATCTAGTACAAGATCTGTGTGCTTCTACTTTTACTCAAGTAGAAGACCTGAGTGCTTCTACTTTTACTCAAGTACAAGATCTGAGTACTTCTACTTTTACTCTAGTACAAGATCTGTGTGCTTCTACTTTTACTCAAATACAAGACCTGAGTGCTTCTACTTTTACTCAAGTACAAGACCTGAGTACTTCTACTTTTACTCAAGTACAAGACCTGAGTACTTCTACTTTTATTCAAGTACAATATCTGAGTACTTCTACTTTTACTCTAGTACAAGACCTGAGTACTTTTACTCTAGTACAAGATCTGAGTACTTTTACTCTAGTATAAGATCTGAGTGCTTCTACTTTTACTCTAGTAGAAGACCTGAGTACTTTTACTCTAGTACAAGATCTGAGTGCTTCTACTTTTACTCAAGTACAATATATATATATATATATATATATATATATATATATATATATATATATATATATATATCTCTACTTATACCACCTCTGTTTATAGCCTATGAAAAAAACTATTAGAAATAGAAGGCTAAAGCTAACGTTAGCAGATAGTGACAATAATAATAATAATAATAATAATAATAATGCATTTATTTTATAAGGCGCCTTTCAAGGCACTCAAGGTCGCCGTACAACAAGGTTAAAAACAATTTTTACAAACATAGTTAAAAGCAAAACACAGTTTAAAAACATAACTACTAAAAACATACAGCTTGCAGCACAGGTCAGCCATACGCTTGTATACAATGTATGCTAGCTAGCTAGCTCAACGATTCCTTAAATAATATTGCCACAGAAAAACTTTTCAGTTCACATCACGCTCTGCCGCTCCGACAGGGAGCTCTGCTCTGAACACCTGAACGGCCCGTTCTAACATGAACCCTCTGAGACCTTAAACCTAACAGTACCCTTGGATGGAGTTCTTATCGTTTTTACTTCTTAGTAATAATTTCTTCTGTTGCAAACTCTGACTCATCACACAAAACAGAGCAGACATTTTCTAGAAGATTCCCCTGAACATGAACCCTCTGCCACATGAGTGCACTGCCACCGTGTGGACACCACCGGTACAACAGCTAATCTATCAGCTTTCAGGCATGTTGGTACAATTCTCAGATCAGAGTGGAAATTCTCAGAACTACTTGTTTAACCCAGATAATCTAGCCACATGTGAAGATCGTAAAAGCAATTCTCAATCTCGCAAACAAATTACAAATGCTTCGGCACATTCATTTACAATGTATTATAGTGGTTCTCTGTTTAAAAGTCTTACAACCTCTCAGCATCTCGTAGTTCATTGCATTAGTCAAAATGGTTTGTTGTCAAAATTTATCAATCTTATCTTCTATACATTTTTGTTTATTTTTTGTTGTAAATGTGTGCTGTATTGATGAATTAATACATTCACTAAAGAAGGGGAATGCATAAAGCGTTAGATCGACCAAACATCAACCAGTAAGTTCATATATCTACATTTCAACTTTTGTTCATGCAGTGCTGAAAACGGTTGTTTGTATCACAATGACAAGGTCTGCCTGTTAAAGAGTATAGAAAAGTGTAAATGTTACGGATATTCCTATAGAAGTATACGAAGAAAAAGAGCAACATATCTAGCACAAATCACTGTTGTGTTAGTATTATTAGGAATCTTCTCAAAGTCAAAATACACAATGCAATATTCAAAGGGTTCACAGACCGAGGTGAGCATGCAGCTCCTTAAACAGTATAATACCAAAACATAGCCTGAAGAAAGCAATGGAGCCTCATTTGCTGCTTCAATTACAAATAGTTTAAACGTTAACATAACATCTTCTTACCAGCGCTTTGTGACCAACCGTAGTGAGGATATGTGTCGTTGTAGCTGAAGTCACTTTGCTGTCACTGCCAACACTCTTAATGCCGTTATCTTAGTCTGCAAGACCACATCACTTCCTGTTTGCTGTGGTGTGTGTGTGTGTGTGTGTGTGTGTGTGTGTGTGTGTGTGTGTGTGTGTGTGTGTGTGTGTGTGTGTGTGTGTGTGTGTGTGTGTGTGTGTGTGTGTGTGTGTGTGTGTGTGTGTGTGTGTGTGTGTGTGTGTGTGTGTGTGTGTGTGTGTGTGTGTGTGTGTGTGTGTGTGTGTGTGTGTGTGTGTGTGTGTGCGTGCGGGTGAGAGGGTGTGAATGTGTGTCCCTACTTGTGTCCATGTGCCAGTATGTGTGTGTGGGAGATGGGTGGACGTAAAGCCAGCATACATACTTGTAGCCCTGTGTGTGTGTCGTGTTGCAGGGTGGTGGAGGGGTGTGAGGAGGGGGGAGATTCAGGGAGATGAAAAAAGGATCCGGTAGTTCTCATAGACCTGCCATGTTATCTCTCCAGCTTCAATGGTGAGAGGTTAAACCACGTTACCACACACACTGACTGCCACTGGCACAGTATACCCACTGGGAGTGAGGATGATCCATTATAATCATGGGTGTGCCTTGAAATATGAAACCAAGCTCTGTCTTCACTGACTGTTTCGCAACTATTTTGGGCTGTTAACATGACAACAACATAATAAAGTAATCGAGTTAGAGGAACTTTGTTGGTGTTGGCTGTCAAACTAAAAAAATAGGTAAATAGGAATAAAGAAAACGTTTAAAACCCCTAAACTAAATGCCACACGTTTACACTTAAATGTACAATGTATCAGCAGGAACATACTGTAGATTACAGAATAAGGATATTAAACAAAACAAAACTAGTAACTACATTTGAATAGAAATATAGTCAGACTGCAAATATGCAAATACATATGTTGACTCATCTGCCAATTCATCTTTTGATTTAGATTAACTGTTTGAATTATAAAATATCACAAAAAAGGTTTAAAAAAAAATCCATTGCAGATTCTTAAAGTCCAATATGACATCTTTGAAATGTCCTAGTGTCAGTATATAAAAAAGATTCTGTGTTTTCCCAAATATTCTGGTATACTAACATGTTTTTAGAACTTGTCACTGTTAACTAGAAGGATGACTTGTGCAGATCGCTGAATTACATGCTGCCTTAACACAAGCAACTCATTGTTTCCAGTGATTTATCCGGGAGTATAGCTGAAATGTTTAGAAGTAGGAATAGAAATAGCATGACATAACAATTTGAAGTTCCCTTTACACACACACACACACACACACACACACACACACACACACACACACACACACACACACACACACACACACACACACACACACACACACACACACACACACACACACACACACACACACACACACACACACACACACACACACACACACACACACACACACACACACACACACACACACACACACACACACACACACACACACACACACACACACACACACACACACACACACACACACACACACACACCATGCAGGAGGAACTGCTGCAACCATTGCCTCTTGTTCCACTCTTCCTTCTGCCTCAGCCAGGCTGTTATCATAGCAAACTTTGCTATGATAAATATCTCAATTACAACAGTTTCTGATTGTTTCATATAGCAAAGAACCCTTTAGAATATCATAGTAAGTCTAGCTAGTAATGAAGTGGTAGGCCTTAAATATGCATCCAGAGCAGAGTCAGTTATTCCGTGTAGTAGAAATGAGCTACAGTGTAGGTTGCAATAAACACTTCTTCACACACCGCATTGCGTACACACACACAGTCCAAATCCTAAATCACACAAGTGCACCGCTCTTCCAAACAAGGACAAGTCCACACTGGAGGAGCCCGGGACATTCTTCTAAGCTCTGGTTGTATCAACACCGTTTAGAATCAGATGAAAATGTAATACGTTGGGAATGCAGCAGCAGCAGCAGCAATCCTCAGGCCTTTCAAAGACTTGCCCTCTGACAGCTTTTAGTGTCCAGAGAGCTTTATAAAAGCCAGATTCATCCCGGGCCATAATTAACTCAGCGGTGCACACAGTAGCATTCACACTGGTGGAAAATAATACGGCTCTTTAAAGCAGTCCCCCGGGAACAGATGGTCAGGAGGGGTTCAGAAAGCAATAACTAGTGTCCAGTGAGGTTCTGTGGACATTCCTGTGCAGGGAGTAGAATGATTTGTAGAAAATAGAGGATCTTCCTCCTTCTTCCTTTACATTTGTATTTTGGCTGCATTGTTGTGAGTGTATCACTCCTGTCTAAAGTGTGAGAGCGGTTTAGGTATTTCATTATTACAACTTTGCTTATATAATATGCAATTGGAGATTCTCCCAAACTGTCGCTGTGATTATTTGTTTTAAGCTAGACGTGTGGCTAATGGAAAACCTGCTAAAGCTAGGATTTATTTTGGTGCGCAGAAGCATGGAAATTGGAAAAAAGAAACTCAAAAAATAAGGAGATTTGTTTCTAACACAGAAATCTGATAACTGTAATACAATAGCGAGATATAATATTGAAATACATGTGCATTTGTTAACAATCTGAAATAAAAACACCAGTACCAACAGACAATGTAAAAGTAATTTACTTAATGTAAGGTAAGGAAGGGAATTCATTCTGATCATCGAGATAACAATTGTTTTACAATAATTATGTGATTTGTTAAATCATCACAGTAATATAGAAATGTAATCCCTGTTGCTTCTGTGGCATCCTACTTGTAGAACATGATTGCTGTATTTTTGGAAATATGTTTCATAGCATGATGAAAATATCAAAACAGCCCAATGGGATACAGGTGACTTTCTCAACAGAAAGATGCTCTTCAAACCAACCTCAATATCACATCTGTCATTTTAAATGGCTAATAGGTCCACGAGACCATTAGATACTTTTCACTTCTGTATAAATCTGATACACACCACGGATATATCATTTATAGAACATTTTGATCACTTAAAATACAGTTTTTCCCAACTAAAAGCTTTCATCGTGAAGACGGTAGAGGGCGCTAGCGAGCACTTTAACTGAGGCTGAGATTGTAGCTTTACAACATTATAAGTAACTAAGCTACATTAGCTAGCTCCAAAGAGTTAGTGTGTAGCTAATGTAACAACAACTTTCCGGGATAAAAGACAGTTTTTCTAAAATGTTTTATCCAACAGTTTTCCTGAGCCATGACAGAATAGAACAAACCGGGGCTGCGTCTTTTTTCATCCATCGAGAAACTGTCAACTTCCCAAGTTTTCGGGCAAAAGTCTCTTTTAGGGAAACACTTGTAAAACGTCTCACTTACCCGTTCGTCATTTCAGTGATGCCGAGCATGACTCCGCTCTCTCCCGGTCCAGGCTGGGGTTTTCCGCCTCCAGTTGCAGATGTACAGATGTTTGAAGTCTGGGATGTAGTATTGGTTTCCTCTCAGAGAGCAGAATGGCGAAGACGGGCCTCGCCTCTGTTCACAAACCGTAAAGTCAGATTTAACGGAATACTGCACTTCTGGTTCTGACTTTCAAAGTAAAACCATTCTTATCATTCATGAAAATGTCTTTCAACTGAGTACAGCTTTATATTTTTTGAAAAAATAAACAACGAACTAAATTAAAATAAAATACCAACACATGACACATTATAAGTATTATACTATAAGTTTCATTAAGACGTTTTTTAAATCAGTGATTACAAACTACTCCATACAGCATGTTTACAATAAAAACAAATAATAAATAAGTATGACGAATATAAAATATGAAAATAATGTTTTGAATAAATTAAAAATGTGGTTGGATAATGACACGTAATAATGCTGGTTTTGGTTTCATATCTGTTCAGCTATCTGTGACATGAGCACATGTTCACAAAATCAGCTTTATCTGATTGCTCTATTTTTTTATGTTAAAATAGTTTTTGCTTAATTGTTTTTAATGTTTGGTCCTTTTCTTACAATGTATCTTCTTTGACAGTGTTTATATGCACCACATACGCCAAGGCAAATTCCTCGTATGCGTAAACCTACTTGGCAATAAACATGTTTCTGATTCTGAGGTTCATACAAAAGCCAATTTTGCTACTCTCTTTTTAACTATATGAAAGCTTCTACAAATAGGCTTGTCACAGTAGGACATAGGCAAGTCCCTGATAATGTTTTGAGGATGTGATAATGTCTAAGGACTAAAATGGCGGGGGGAAATAATAGATATTCAGGGAGCAGCAGGTTCACAATCTACTATGGACTTGTAGCCTGTCCTGTAACCCAAGGAGACAAACACACACTCATCAATTGCAAACATCCGTGCTTTTATTTTTGAAGGACACCGCACTTGTTAACTGTTTTTCTGTGGCAGCTTGTCATTCAGTCTGCGAGCGAGCTTCCACAGCTGGAGAAATACTAATTCAGTTTTCAGCCAGAAAACGACAACACCCGCCCGCACAACGTATGGAACGTGTACATATTAAATGTTATCGGTGCAGGTTGCTGCCTTAGCCTACCACGTAGTGTTCTTTATTTACAAATGATACATCGGGTCAGAATGTATGGAAAGTCTGACTTTTCATTTTCTGACCACCGGAAACTATAAAACTTCAACATGGCGAGTGGGTGTAGTGAAAAGACCATTTATAGGCTATTAGACCACTACTCTGCAAGTATCTGCAAAGTAAGAGGATATAAATGAAACAATATAATAAATAGGATTAAACCTTTGAGGTTATTAGTGCTGCTCCACTGTAGGGTAGGAGCAGATAATATCATGTTTACCTTTACTCCCAGTGGCGTACAGTAGCTTTTAATTGTTGATTCCTCCCCTCACTGCGTCATGACACTAAAACCACATTTATTTCCTTAAAAGGAAAGCCCCTACTCCCCCTTACCTCGTTCAATAAGGAAGAAGACTTCCTAAGCGAAGAGAAGGGGGAAATCTCCCTGTCCAGCCATAAAATCAAGGTTTTTCCAAATCTGAAATCAGGATGTCAACAATATAAGCAGTTTGGTGTTCTTTTATGTTGATGTTTTCATCCTGAATCACTATCTGGTTAAATATCTGTGAAATTAATGCTTAAGGTGCTTGGCAACAGTATAATTCTGAAATAAAGGTGTGACTGTGATTTTTGAAAAACAAACCAACAAACAAATACAAATCTGGCAGCTGACCAGTAGATTCAAAGTTGCAAAATGCTCTAAAATAAAAGTAATCGGAAATATTTTCTTCGCCATTAACTTTATTTTAGTTTACAGTCAGAAATAACAGGAAAAATAAACAAGACCTGTCTCTGAAATAAGTTGTACAGTGAAGTAGTTAGCATACTGTTACTGCTTACAGATTAAATGTTATAGTTACGGTAATCTCTCATAGCTTCTGTTGACATTAACCATCATAAATATAAAAGCCTTTGATAAAAATACATTCACTTATGCTGATGCAATCACAAAAAAAGCTGCCACTGGAATGAAAAAAGAAACCGGGAAATTAACTTCATTTTGTTTGTGCATGAGCAAAGTGGAATGCATGTAAAGTAAGAGGGGGTGGATGTGCTTTCTATGCAGAATTGTCTCTTCCCCCACCTTCACAGGGAGGTCAGAGGTCATGGTCAGACACTCTGATAGGTAGTCTTTCTCAAGGGCACTTTAGCAGGGAGGACGTGCCTAATGTCCCGTCCTTCAACAAGACAGTCGAGCAGGTGAAGTTGCAACAAATCTTTCCTGTTCAGTGATTAAACAACAGCGCAACATCCGACAAAACCAAAAGTATTCCCAAAATAGACATAGAAACCATTGAAATCATAATTTGGCATTAAATAATAACATCAGCCACAACAAGCAGTAACGACAAATTACACAGTAACCAGAACAAAAATCCCAAACATCACTACAGGATATGATGAATCAAAACTCAAGGAATGAAAATAAGAACCGCTCAAAATCTCAGAATGAGGCATTAGTTAACAAATGCAAAAACAGTGAAAAAAAAGGAATAAATATGCGGTCAAACTGTAGACACATGCACACCTTCATACTTTAAGTGAAATTATGATAAACATTTATGGTATAGCATGTTTTAACCCATAAATTCTACAAAAACACTTACTGCTTGTTGTTTTTTTAAAGAATGTAAGCTTTCTTGAGGTCTTTTTCTACCATCCAGGCCACAATTAATAAAAAAAGAGCAAGTTTCATGTGAATTTACATACTTCAAAAATGAAAAACATGGCTGCTTTCTCAGGTAGCAAAATGCCGTTAAACTTTCTTTAAAAGAAATGTGAAGCGTTTTTGATATGAACCAAAATAGCAAGCATAGTCCATTAAGTGCACTGCTACACAGAGCATGCCCAATATAAGTCTAAAAGTGATGTTCAAGTTGTATCATGCCATACCCCACTCAGTTTTCCCTTCAATTAATTATTCTCCCATAATATGTGCACATTGTCTAGGGGTATACAATGTGCTAATGATGTCTCAATGCACTGTGAGCTCTACTTCGAGGAACCTTTAAGTCCAGTAAATATCGTATACATATATTTTTCAATAGTTAGAGTAAGGAAGACAGAAATAGTTCACAGTTCACTTGATTTGCAAGAGATTAAGAGATTAATGTGTCTACTAAACGGCAAATTAAAATCAATATTTATGTAAAAGGTTTGGTTGAATCTTTTACACTCAGTTCCTCATCCTTTTTCTGATACATTTCTTGGTCCCTTCTATCGTACACTCATATTTTGTAAAATGCCCTAACCAACCACTTTGTGACTTGAATAAACAGCATCACATCTTAACACACATTTTCACAGAAAAAGGCGCAATAACAATCTTAATATGCTCCTATTGTTTACTTTTTTGAGTTGGTTGATCAACAATTCTATCTGATCCCAGACCAGCTGTGTAGATAGGAGCTCCATCCTGAGCCTCGAGACCCAGACCCCTCTTCCTCACCTGCACAAAGGACAGCAAAGAACGACCGGTCAGATTTTAGGGAGAAATAATTGATAGTAAAATCATGATTAAGATACATTATTTGGAATTTCAGTTGGTGTTCACCTTGTTTCTTGGTACATACCTTGTGCAATGGCAGACAGTTTGCTTTTCTCCTCTGGACTGAGCTGCAGCATAGTGTGGATGACAGGGAGCAGCGCCTGCCTCTCGCTGCCAGACTGTAGGAAGATGAACTGCAGCAGGACGTTCTTCAGATACTCCAGGTTGGCCACACTCTTCTCTCTCTCGTGGTTTCGCTCAAGACGACGCACTTCACTCTTCAACAACTAATAAGTAGAACACATCAGCATTGTTAATTAATAATACTATTTTCTTTCAACCACTGTATGCTCAAATAAGATATTTTGTTTTTTTTATTAGATATTTATTGATAAAAATGTCTTCCATCTGCCGCTTGTAGACCATGGATGTATAATAAGAACGTTGTAGACTCAAATGGTAAGCTTTAACTGTTGTAAACCGGTTGTGTATTTGTCTCAATAAAGTTGGTTTAAAAAAAACTACGTCACACATAACAAATATGGCGGCGCCCTCTGAGCTGCGGCTGTCAAGAGTGTTGGGAGAGAAGCGTTAAACGTTACAACAACGATTACTAAATTGATATTATAAGATACTTTAGTTTTAACAGCTGTTGGAGGAATACATTTGTTTAACGTCGTGAAAAATGGGATTAGAGCGGCTGCTTAGCGGGGCACTGCAGTGTTACTCCAAACAGTTTCGTCTCGTTAATATTCAGCAAAAAGTATTTCAAAATGCGTCGATGTCCACACAGACTACATCGAGCAAGGCCACCATGGTTAACCGGGTTACATGTGCAGCTGGTCTGTGGAGGATTATCGTCCCCACAAGCCTCCGCGGTGCCTCCGCTCACACACAGCCGGTTGTCCGCCTCTCTTCCTCCGCCCAGCCCTCAAGAGATGTCACCTTGTTCCAGCACGACAGGACCCGCTTCTTCCGGCTCCTCTCGACCTTCTGCGGCGCCCAGTTACTTTTCTGGACGTACATGGGCTACTTCGCTTTCACCGGGCTCAGAGACACAGGGGGTAAGGGCAAAGTCAAGCAGCCCAGCACCACAGGACTGGCCGGAATGTGGAGCTTCGAGATGAACCTGGGCTCCAAAACCTGGAGGTACGGCTTCACGGTGGGCTGCGTGGCAATAGGAGCATGGATTGTCGGGCTCGGGGCGCTGTTCTGCAGGCGCTCCGTCAGCAAAGTGGTGTTGCACCAAGGGGGGAAGATGGTGACCGTCTGTACACAGTCCCCTCTGGGACCAGGCCAAGGCCAAACAATAACAGTCCCACTGTCCCAGGTAGCCTGCTATGCTCACAGACAGGAGTCCCCCTCATTCATCCCGCTCAGGGTCAAAGGACACAAGTTCTACTTCCTTTTGGACAATGAGGGGACCATAACCAATGCTAGGCTGTTTGATGTCACTGTTGGGGCCTACCGGTCAATTTAAGCAAAGCAAAACTTTGTTGGACACCTAACGCCACGGATGTGATTTAACATAGCTGCCAAACAAATTTCAGTTTCTGTTTGATTGTCTTTTGTCAATTAAATCATATCTATGAGATAAAATGTGTTATTTGGATATTGAGGATAATTTAAAGAAGGATGTTAAATTTGAGATATAATTGAACGTTTTTTTCTATTTGGAATCATTTACGATGAGTGGTGTTGCGATATACTGGTATTGACGATGACTGAGATATTCATAAAAATGAAATTGATATCAAAATAATAATACAAATGATAATATTATGCAAATAATCCAGCGTCTCAAACCATTTGTTTGTCTTCGGTTTCTTTTTCTCCCCTTCCCTACCCACGCTATGGTTACAGACTCGTTCTCCTCCTCCTCCTTACAATCCTATTTTGAGTGTAATTTATTTGCCAAAAACAAGAAAGCTGAATTTTACAAGCCTTATTATTTATTATTATTTTTCAAATCCAAATAGATATCCCAGTTATATCATTATTGTGAATTATTTTGGCCAGGAGAACAGAAAATCTGATAGTGACAGCCCTACTAAGAATAAACAACTACTTATTTGAAATCTAAATATATAACTAACAACAAACAATTTGAATTAGCTTGAAATCAAACTGACAATCGTTTGTGTTTTCTTAATGTGTGAACTTGTGTGTGTATACGTACGGTGATCTGCTCCATGAGAACAGCATTGGTGGCCTCTGTTTCATGCAGGAGGCCGTTCATATGCTCCATACTCCGCGTGGCCGTGCTCAGCTTCTGACTGAGCTCTTCTTTGGTCGGCTCCACGGTCCAGACGAATGGCTCTAAAGGGAAGACCAAAAAACCCACTTGTTAAAGCTCACTGTTTGAAAAAGCATTGCTTATTTTGTGTGTTATTGTTTCTGAATCTCCAAAGTAACTCAAGTTATAAAATACTTGTAGGTGTAAAAAGTACAATATTTGCTTCTGGATTTTACTGGAGAAGAATTATAAAGTAGCAGGGAATATAAATACTAAATTATACTAAACATAGTTCAAACTGTAATAAACACTTTGCTTTTATCATCTGATAAGTGTTAAAAGGAGCACTTCCTGTTTCAAACACACCTTGTTTGGGGTTGGGGGAGGTGAGAAGCTGCTCCAGAGAGGGCAGGGGCGTACGGGCAGGAGAAGAGTTCTCGGTCTCGGTGGTCTCCATTCCCTCGCCCTCCTCCCTGGCCATAGACTGCAGGTCGCTGAGGGTCATCAGTCCCAGTCCCGCCTGGTTGGGATCTGTGTTTCTGCGGGAGTCCGACATCAGGGACTTACGGCTGGATTGCACAACCACTGAATCTGAAAGAGTTTTAGGGTTGGTAGAAGAACACATTTAGTTATTTATTGTTTTTCAAATGAATAGAAACATACTATACTAAACAGCAAAAATGTGCTTAAACAACAGCAATGTACAACCTACTCCTAACACACACAATTGATACTATATACATTATACAAGTGTTCAAGGTAGTGGCAGTATTCACTGTAAATAAATAAGGGCTTTAAATATACCAAGACATGTTTAGAGTAAAGGTTAGTGTATATTTGTTGGATGTTTAAAGCAATATGATCGGTCCATCCACACACTGAGCAGAATCCCTATTCATTTGCAGTTACTCAAAATTAGAAATCAGTGTCCTACTTCTTTGTGACATGAGGGGGCACCAGACACACTCTGCTGTTAAACAGTTCAGCTGGCATGAACAATGACAACAAGTGTGAATAGAAGGCAAGAGGGAAGGGTGAGGTGCTTTGAAAGAGTGGGCGGACAAAAGAGAAGATTATGATTAATGCGCCTGACACTGAACTAAAAGAGCAGACCGACACTAAACCAATCTCCTCACCTTCCCACCTCCAGGTGGCTGCCTCTGCACATGCGGCTGAGTGAGAAGAGCAAGACGCTGGTACATTTATCAGATTAAATGCATCTGAGTTTAGACCAGATTTTGATGTGTGGTCTGGATTCAGAGAAACGTACAATCAGGTTGATGGTTTCCCGGGCTTGAGGCCAGTACAAAGCTGAGGTGGAACAGTAAACTTGAGAGCTCACATTGCCAAGAGCAGAAACAGTAACACAAATATCTTGAGTCTATAATGCTGCGTCTGCATCATTTTGCTTTTTGTTTTACTGTACTTTCCCTGACCCTTGACACAACAATGGAGGACAGATTCAAGAGAATGAAGTTGCATCTGGTTAAAGAAAGATATGGAATGGGGGTTGGGGGCACCAATTCCTACTGGAATAAAATTCCTGGACCACTCTTTAAAAAAAAGCAGCTGCTTTTACCCAATTCTAAATTGTAAAAAAGCCTGTTTCTGTAATTAATGTGTGTTTATGTTCTGTTTAGATTAGAAAGCAAATGGGACGAGACATTATATTGAACATCGATCAATTTCACAGTTTGGTCACAGTTGATTCATAAAATAAAATATGAGGCCAGTAAAAATTGTCCAGGGGCCGGCAGTTTTACGACCCACCTGTCCACTACGGCCAGGGACACACACTGATGTTGGAACACCCTTCTGCTTTTTAACTACCATTAAATCCAAATATATGACTTTCAGTAAATGCTAAGATTGGCCTCGTATATGGAGTTAATCCTGGCCTGCATGTGTGAGCCGCTAATGATGAGTCTCTCCAGATGCCACAGTTAGCCGTGTGCCACACTGAGAGGCGGGGACGGAGCTGAGGAGCCTCGCCAACACCTGGCCAGGCTGAGTGACAGAAGAAGAAACACACACACACACACACACACACACACACCCACACACACGCACGCACGCACACACACCCGCGTTTTCCTTTCCGAGTCATCACAGTGTGTTTTTGCTGTTTGACTCCAGGGGGCAGCTGTGTGGGAGGTGATGAATGAGCATCCAGGGCCCCTCAACTGATAAACACACCAACATGCCCCTTCCTGTATTCTCTCTTTTATGATTTCTCTTATAGAGTAGCAGAGAAAACAAGACAGAAAACCTTGACAATCTTTATACGATTCAATTCATGTTAGTCCACTGCCACTTTTTAAATAGAATCAGGTAGTTATTGCCTGATTATTTTAAACTGATCGTGTTTTGAACTTGCCGTCATACTTACTGTTCTGGCTCTGCAGGTTGTAGAGCTGCTCCTCGACGCGGGTCAGCTGGCCCTGCAGGGTCTCCACGGTGGCTCGGTGGTCGTCCTGCAGCTTCCTCAGCTGCTCCCTGTAGGTCTGCCTCTGGGCCTCCACCTGTGAGGACAGGTCAGCCTGAGCCTGGGTCAGGTCTGTCCTCAGAGCCATGTTCTCCGCCTGCAACGCCAGCAGCCTGGAGGGGGAGACAGAGAAAGAGGTGATTAAAAGTATGATTTAGAGACTTTTCATTCAGTAGGAAATGTACAGTAGCCCTGAGAGGCAGGTGCTATTTTCTAAGTCTGGTCTAAAATGGTTTTGCCTCCTGTGTTTATGACTTGTATGTGATAACCTCAACATAAACTGATTTAGGTTATTATCATAGAAAAACAATTTAGATCAGATATAGACATTTATTTTGCCTGCTTGCCTCGAAGGGCTTTCATAAGAATCAGTAGGAATGTCATGACAAAAAAAACTATTGCGACCAATACTCTGTGTATCCTTTATTGTTCTCATGTGTCTTCATTATTTTACTCAATGTTAATTTGCTGTATTCCTGCTATTTGTGACTTTGTGATGCGATTTATTAATTTGATTATTTTTGTTTTATTTATTATTTTATTTAATTGTATTGTTATTATTATATATTTTTGTCATTGTTTCCTATTTACTGTGACCATGACCTAATGGGGTAGGGGTAGGGGTCGGGGATGGGTGTTCCTTTAACTGACAAATTGTTCTGTACTTTGTTTAATGTGCTGAAAGTGCCATGTCTGCAAAAAAAGAAATACAAATATTTTGAAAAAAAGCACAAACTCTTGCTGTCAGAATGCTTTTAGGGAGTGTGAGAGAAGTTACAATCAATCAAGATGGTACTTTGGCAAAATCAAGACAAGCAAGGGTAAATGAACAACTAGAGACGAATCAAATTTGACCAATCCAGCTCACCTCTCGCGGAGCTCGGCCTCCTTGCTGACGGTCTCCTGGAAGATCCTGTTGTGTCTCTCCAGCAGAGTGTCGTGCTCACTCTGGAGCTGCTGCAGCTCTGCCGTGCTGCTCTGAAGGCTCTGCTGAGTCTCTGCCAGCCTGGACCTCAGCTGTTCCACCTCAGAGGACAACTGCGTCCTGCCAGACACATAACCACATATTCAGTATATTCATATCACTCTTTGTGTGTGTTAACGGACACATTCTGCTACATGATGCTTGGTCTAATAAGGTCATTTGAGTAGCTGCCTGTAACAGAAAAAGATTATACTCACTTAGTTACTTTAATAATATAATTGTGTGGATAACATGTAGATATTCTTTGTATAGTTTTAATATTTTTGATTGTGTAGCTATTAATGCATTAGCATTCAGGTAATTTCCTGTGTGCGTCTTTCTATGGAATTGTTTTGATTGACAGCATGCACCACCCATATTTCTGGTTTCCCCCCTGCATCTTCCTTTGTCATGGAAATTGGTCACACAGGTGTTGTCCTTACCTGTCAAAGTCTCCTTCACCCTGGGCCGTGGTTTTACTCTTCTGCTGTTTGAGCACATTGTGGACTCGCACCTTGTAACCCTCAAACTCATTTGTCGTTGACATCAGCTCAGCCTGGAATCAGCACCAAGATGAACAAGACATTTAAAGTGAATAACACAGCATACATTTGAAATATTGTGACAGATGAACCAATTTGTAGTTGCCCTTCTGTTTGACAATTGAAGAGAAATACTGGAGGTCTTTATTTGACTTAATTTTACCTAGGGACTTTTATTCTTAGGATATCATTTTCACTGCTTTAGAAAAAACAACTGCAACTTGACTTTGGCCAACCGTTTAAAGACCTATGTTCAAAAAGTGCATCAGATAATAGGATGATGAATCATAACCCTTTACACAACTACTTTATTTCAGTGCAATGGTGCACTCACTGTACTGCAGAGTGTCTCCCTGGGATAACACCATTAGGAAACTATTTCAGAAATGTTTATTCAATTCTACATTTTAATATGAAAATATTGTATCTACCTCATGCTTGAGCAGATGCATATGATATAAAAATGTGGGTCTCTAAAAAGATGGAAGACTGTTACGTACCGATACAAAATCCATGGAAATATGTGACACACAAACAATATGATCAGTTTGCTCGCTGGTTTTTGGTTTGTTAAACATTTGCACTTTAACAGAGAGTTCATGTTAGGGTATTTTAAAGAATGATCTTAAACTTCTTGCTTTTTAGTCAAAAAGGTCCAGTCACATCACGCTTGTTGCTAAAACAAGTAACTACTGAATGGATCAGTCCTTTGATAATCGACAACAAACAAAGTTTCATAATTGACTGTTTTATTCATGCTCTAAGCAAAAGTACAAAGACATTACAGCTACCAGCTTCTTATACAGGCGTTCTTTAACTGATGGTCATAGCACACAAGCAATAACAAAGGTGTCACATTGAGCATACGACTAAAACGATTCATCAGAAATAACAGAGATTATTAAAGGAAATAGTAATGATTTATAGCTCTATATTACATCGCTCTCCAGGAACTTTGCATTCATTGAGGATGGACATGATGTGTGTGTGTGTGTGTGTGTGTGTGTGGTGTGTGTGTGTGTGTGTGTGTGTGTGTGTGTGTGTGTGTGTGTGTGTGTGTACCTTAACAATGTCCCTCTCCTGCTGCAGGCTGTTGATGCGTTGCTGCAGGGAGCTGCTGCTTCTCTGCTGCTGTTCCAGCGCAGACCTCAGCTGCTCCTGCAGTTGATGGCGCTCGGCCATCAGCTCACATGCCTCAATCTCAACGCAAATACACACACACACTTTAGCATGTGACTTATTCATTCGTAGAACTATATCTTTGATCAAAAGGGATAGCTGACAGAATTTGTGCTGATTGGTGCTTGTGTTACCTTGGCGCTTTCTAGCTGCTGTTGGTTAGCCTCCAGATCTCCCTTCAGAGAAGCCTGCAGCATCATGAGGGAGCTTTCCTGAGCACACACACATAAACACATTGAAATTCATACACTCGTATTACCAATCTCGGCAACATGCACAAATGATTAACTACACCCTATATCTTCAAGGCCTACCCCTCAATAATGCCCACACATGGTTGCATGACACCATTTACATTCATCAGGCAGCAGTGTTGCACACACTAACACAGCGGGACACACACACACACACACAGACCTGCATTTTGGCATCGGCCAACTCCTTCTTGGTCTTCACCAGCAGCTGTTTCATCTTGGAGGTCTTCTCCTCCCCCTGGTCCAGCTGGGACTTCAAAGTGTCTGGAGACACAATTACACAGGCACATGTGAACACACACAGACACATACAAATGGTTTAGCTGAAATAAACACACTTCAGTGTTTTATTTCACAGCTTGACAGTCTCAAACAACAGGAAACGGAGTGTGACAGAAAAGACAGGCAGAATACAGACGGCCCTGCAGTAGAGCTGCTCAATTAATCGTATTTTAATCTCAATTACGATTTTGGCTTGCAACGATTATGAAAACAACATAATCTAAATAAAACGATTTTAAAAATTTTTTTATTTGATTGTTTTTTCAGTTGAATTATAATAATAATTTAATTAAAGTTCAGGGTAATCAACTGTTAAAAACATACTGTTCACATTTTTTTTCAATAAATTGATGTTTTCAAAGTAAATGGATAATCGTTTTTAATAATCGTGATATCAATTATTGACCCAAATAATCGAGATTATGATTTTTGCCATAATCGAGCAGCCCTACCCTGCAGTAATATGGTAGACAGTAAATCATTAGGGCTTTGCAGGAAGAATAAATGTTAACCCTCAGTTAATGGAGAACTAAAACTGTTCACTTACTTATCAGGCCTGTAGCATATATCACTTTGTCAAAAATAAATATCCTAGAGTTCAGTCTTTTATTAAAAATCATTTCCCTGAAGTGTTTCCCCGTGATTTGAAAGAGGGTAGTATAGAAAATGATGAGAGAGACAGGGGGGTGGGGGTGTGTCTAACCACAAGTCAGGATGTAAACCCGGGATGTTGCGGTTTTATGGCTTGCATTTATACAAAGACACTCCTTTTTATTAAACATCCTATTTGAGCAGGTCAGTTTCAGCCATACCTGATACAATGGCTCTGATGTGCTTTGTCTCATTTGTTACAGTACAATACATATTTATTGTATAATTGTCAAATAACAAACAGGTTTCCAATTATTTATTATAGCAGTATACAGTATTTATCCTACAAGTATTTCATTTTTCATTCTGTTTATTTCTTTATCTTATATTAATGTATTGTTCTTATTCCTAACACTTACTTGCACCGTTTTGTCTGTTGAACTATTTTATGTATTTTTCTTTTGATACATGATATGTTGAATTGTTGGATGAGTCTGAGATTCAAGTTTTTCCTCGCCAACAACTACTGTACACTGTAGCTATGTGAATATGACAAATAAAGCCTTTGAATCCTTTGAGGTTGTACAGGTCTGAACAATCTTCAAATACGTGTGGAATCACGCTGTTCTTATTCTCATGCATTTTCTACATAATTATATATCCATCCTTCAGCTAGACCTGCCTATATTTAAAGGGGTGTGAACGGGCTGCAGCCAACCCCAGCTGATATTGTATCACACGTACGGATTTCCTGTTTGAGTGTGTCCTCCTTCTGGTTCAGTGTGTTTATCTGGGCCTTTAACTCCACGGCACACTCCTCTCCATCTAAGAGTTTGGCGTTGAGTTCTTTCACCAGTCGCTCGTAGTCGGCCATCTCCATGTCCAGCAGAGAGCTCTGCTGCGCCTCCTGCAGGCAGAGCCAAAATACAATCAGTACAGTGAACATGTTGCACACGTTTACAGGAGAGGAAAATGTGGTTTAGAGTTGAGGTTGACTTTCAACAACTGACTATCTTTATCCAAAATGTAATTGAAAGAGAATATCATTTTTAAGCCGTTGTTATATTTAAAAAATATATTATTAAATATTTCATTTGTATTCTTTAGTGGACTGAAGTAGGTCTCACAAAAATGTAGAATCATTGAATAACAATGACAATACCCTCACCCACTATCTTTCATATTTTAAAGATGAATATATGTTTGTAGTACTTTGTACAGGGAAGTTTAAAGTTTAATAATAAGGCGGTAATGGAAGACAATACACATTTCTTCATCACTACTCTAAAATCAATAAAATCCAATATATCATTATTCGTTTTTTCTATACTCTCAAAGACTATTATCTGTATGGACCTCAAGAGGTCTGTGTTTTTTGGACATGAAGTCAGAGCTCCTGGCGGCTTGCATGTACTCTGTTGTACTTAAAGGGTCTCCATTAATGGAAAAGAAACATCAGTTCCTGTGCTGTGGGCTAAAACTGCTCTTTCTCTCTGAGAGGTGCTACTGTAGCTGCAGGCCGACCATCACCAGTCCAGCCGCTTGAGTGGACAGGCCCTCAGAGACACTACAGTCTGAAACGTGTGTGTGTGTGTGTGTGTATGTGTATGTGTATGTGTATGTGTATGTGTATGTGTGTGTGTGTGTGTGTGTGTGTGTGTGTGTGTGTGTGTGTGTGTGTGTGTGTGTGTGTGTGTGTGTGTGTGTGTGTGTGTGTGTGTGTGTGTGTACCTTGCGTAGCTGCTCCAGCTCCTGGGCAGTCTGCTGAGACTGTTGCTGCTGCTTGCGGAGCTGAGCTGTCAGCTCTTCTAACTCCTTTGTGGCAGATGACAAATCCTGGAAAAGCAGGAAAACACACAGACATGAGGACACAGAGGAGTTTTTATTAAGTATATAATGTACATTTCATAGTTTCAATATGAATTTAAATTTGAACAGAATTTCAAGGAAAAATCCGATAAGAACATTGTGAATTGACGCTGGTTTCAATCCATGTGATTGTCAGTGATTAGTTCATCAAGATAAGAGATACACGTCAACCAGTCAGAAAACTATTATTCCATTGCAGAACTATTCTTTTTACATCAATCGGATGCCATTTATACGTCATGTATTTTTCTGAAACTGTTCATTGCTTTGTCCAATTCATATTTGCTTTTATCAATTCACCAACTTTGGCCAAGCAGCAAAGCATTAATACTTTTTTGTGATTTCTCAAAATGTGTTCACGTTTTTTGCATAAAATTGGAACAGTAAAAAAAACAGTCATAGTTTAGTCTAAGGTTTCCCTCGCTGAATGTTGCTTTATAAGATCCGTTTACAGACAAAATTGGGAGCAGAAGCTGGCATGACCTCTGATGAGTACATATGAGTACAGAGTATCCTTCTCTCATATTTCTACCTTGATCTTCTGTTCTTTCATCGATCTCTCTGCCAGCAGGTCTCTCTCCAGAGCGGCTGACTGTCTCTGCAGCTCCTGGTTTTGTGCTTCCTGCTGCCTCACTGTGCTCCTCGTGGTCTCCAGGCTGGCCTGCAGGTCCTCCTTCTCACAGCTCAGCGTTTCAATCTGTAAAAGCATTCACAATTTAGACTACTAACCCTTCAAGATGGCAACTAATTATGCTTTTTGGAGTTTTCCCTTTCCTGTAGTGTTATATAAGTTTGTGTGCATGTAAATGGTCTGCCAAGAAACTCCCCCCCCTGCCTGAAACGCCTCCATTGGACTCTTTTGTTTACTTCCGTAACATTATGACATCACTATGTAGTACTTGTGCTTCTATTGACTAGCGCTCCAACACGTTGTATGTAATAGGGTAAGGGGCGGGACATCTCTAAGCGGTTGACTGCGCTCAGGTTTCAGACAGAGGGTGAAAAGAGGTGCTGCAGCACAGGCAGTATGAGACAAATAAATACCTTTTTGAACAGGAAGGCATGTAAACATGTCCGAGTAGAGACACAAAATACAAATATGAACCTGAACATGTGAATTATATGCAGGGGTGCACATAAGTGGTACGCAGGTACGCATGCGCGGCAACAATCTGAAATGCGTACCGTCACTTGTGTCACAAAGCGCATTTGCGTACCGATGTATATGTGAAGCTTTTCCAGAAGGCGGTTAGATCATCGGACGACGGAGTTGGTCTCCGTGTGCACAGACAGGGCTGCTGTTAACGTCGGCCTGTACAGCAGCACTGCGCTAAAACAGCTGATCACAACGTTCACACGCTCTGTGGTCACGAAGCTCTGCACTCTACTACTCCCCCCCCCCCCCGTTGACATTCGCGATACAGAGGGCTTCATCATACTCCACTAGCACCCCCACCCGCTGACATTCGCGATACAGAGGGCTTCATGGGAACTTTGAGGGGAGCTGGAAGTTGGAGTACCAAACACTGACTCCAGGTACTCATCTGAGTACCTCACTGAGAAAGTTGTGTGCACCCCTGATTATATGTCCACTTGCCTTTACCAATAGATCAAATGTGACTTCATTATCAATGGTAAAAATAAACAAGGGGTGACATATACAGACAGACACAGCTTTGACTCTTATATCCTTAAGTGAATACATACAGTATCTGCCTTTCCTCCGGTTTAGGTAAAGGTTTCCATTAGCATGTTCAATCAAAATAACTTCTGTTTGTACTTTTTCTTTGAATATTGCACATAATCAGTAGGATTTGACTGTGGTAAATTAAGCTAGGTTTAGCTTTTATTCTATAATCTTTAAAAATCCCACTGCAAAGATACTTATTTCAGATCCAAGGTGTTCACCTGCAAATGCAAAACATAGGTAAATGTGCCAAACCTGCATGAACACATTTCAGAGTCATTCATGCAAATCTGACAGCGGCGGAGCCTGAGGGCTTCCTCTGCAAGGAACACTGAACGAGCAGCAGAAGCTACCTTTCATCATTTGTCAGCAAAACACTGGAATATGATTGGTAAACAAACAGAGATGTCCAGGCCTACTCTTAGATCCCCGACTAGCTTTCAGTCTTTCTGCCCCCCCCCACCAGAGACCCACAAGAATATGAAAAGTCTCAGAAATGGTGTAGCTCTCACACGCAGCAGATGGAAGCTACACTCCGCTCCATTTACCTGCTTGTTGTTCCCTCATTGGAAAGAGACAGTTATGAGCTTGGGGAGAGGAGTATATATAAACAAAATCTCTCCGCAGCTCACCCAGTCACATCTGATGGGCTATTTGCAGGAGCTGCGCCGCCAAGCATCACAGCGTTAAGTGTCGCTGGCTAAAATGACTCGCTGTAAATCAGATGGTGGCTGAGTTATGCGAGAAGTATTGGAGATATATTGCCGGAGAAAGCGGCGCTGCTGGGATTTACTGGAGGGTGAGGGCAGTCTTTGTGTTTGTTATGTGTGGGAGTGTGTGATTGAGTGTGTGTTTGTTTTACCTGTGTGACAGCACTGCTGAATCGTTTGGTCATCTCAGCAATCTGTCTCTCCGCCTCCTCCACCTTCTCCCTCTCTTTATCCAGTTGCTCTGTCTGCCTGTCGTAGTCTATCTGCAGGTTCTACACGCAAACACACACAAATTCATTTATTACTGGAAGCCGGTTGAACAGTTCACTGAAGGTAAACACTATGCATCTCAAACATCAGCTGTATTTACACACTCTCATTAGACACAACAGACTGGTTTCTCCCCTAATGGAGACACAGTCGTAAAGCACAGTGCATTCTGGGACAGCTTATGGGGACCTTGGGGAGTGACATCATGCGCAGAGGTCTGTTTCATAGTGAGCAGACTTCCACTTGCTAATAAGCAGCATTTTAGAAAGGCATGAAGAAGAGTGCAGCAGGAATTAGTCCTAAAACAAAGACTAGTTTGAATGTTTTGCACTTCAGGTTGTCTTATTCCAAAGTCAATACGTTTTTGGTGAGATACCTACAAAAAGGCTAATAACCTTGATAGATTGCCATTCTTTGTCCTACGACATTAAAACGCATGATAAATTAGACTACTGAACATTATCATGCAGTTCCTTGATGGTGGTAGTTCCTTGATATCCGAACTTTAGCGATTGCATTTACACATAAACAATCTTTAAAGTGGTGTTTATTTGTAAAGATGTAGTGTGTCATTAGTCATCATATCATATCATAAACGCTTTTGCCACAGACTTTAGTACGCTATAATCAAAACTCCAATGGAAGAAAATGTATTTTGAAGGAACCAGGGCGATGCTAACGTCCTGGGTAGGCCGCCAAAATTCTTCCAGCAGCCTTTTAATAATTCAATGTTTAGCGTACATACAGGATTTTGGAAAAGTGAAGATTGTGCTACTCCCTTCAGTAGTCTAAACATGGTGGCATTTGATACCGCTGGACACCGAAACTTCATTTTCATTCGCCAGTGAGGCAAAGGAAAGTGGCTCCAGGCTAAATAATGCCTTTTGTTGTCAAAGATTAGGAAATATTTAGACACTGATACAATTACTGAAGCAGGATATTCCTGTAGTTCTTCTGTTGCGCATACCTTGTAGCCTTCAGCACCATGGATGATATCCTTCATAGAGCTGCTCACTTTCGCCTTCTCTGCTTCCAGTGACTCTACTTTCTCCTTGAGGGAGGCAACCTGGGGGGAAATGTGTACAATCACTAATCAGAGCACAGAGGGAACAAAATAAACTGTATCAATGTTTAGCTAGTTTCCTGACCTTGGTATATTGCTTCCTTACACTACAAACTCTGGTTAAACAATCAGGAAACACAATAAACTCCTATTTATTATCATTCTAATGTTCAAATGTCAAGTACATGTTTAATAAAGGATAGCAATCCAACATTAACAGTATCGAAAATGCATGCTTCTCTTTACCTCTTTCTTACTGATTTCCAGCTCCTTCTTTGCTTTAATGGCAACTGCTTTGATTTTGTTCATCTTCTCGTCCTTCTCCTTGTGCTCTTTCACCAGGAGAGCTGAGGGAGTTATAAGACCTGAGTTATGATCATCTGTCATTTCAAACTTGCTCCAAAGGGAAAGCAAACTAAGGACCATATATTTAGTAGCTAAATATATAGTATAAATACTAACAATGTCGTCTTACCTATTTTCTTTGTGGTCTCACTGGCTGCATTCTCCTCAGAGGAAGCCGACTGGACGGCAGAATCCTGAGAGAGAAAGGGAGTGAAAAGCACAAAACATTCCAATCCAAAGTCAGTAATCATCGTTTTTTATCAAAATGTTCATAAAGAAAACATTCCCCCCTAAAAATGTGCATCTGTTTGTTTCTCCAGAGTTAGATACCTGGGTCAGAGTAACAGGAAATAAGAACTGCAATATTTCTAAAGTGGAAAAAAAACATTTAATCTACTTATAGGTATATAATATGTAAGAATTAAGGCAAAAGCTGCAAATGCTAGTTATTTTACAAATGTTTATTTCAGGGGTGTCAAACTCAAGGCCCGGGGGCCAAACCCGGCCCGCGACTTCATTTAATGCGGCCCCACAAGAGCTTGCAAAGAATATAATATGTTTATTATACGGTTACATGCTGCTTTACAGAAGCACATTGCCCATAAACTACATGTCCCACAATGCATCTCAAATTAGACTTTTTTCTTCGAATTTGCCTTTTTTTCCTCAAAATGTCACTTTTTTTTTTTTAATTTGGCTTTTCTTTTTAAATCATTTTGTGACATGCGCACTGAAGAGACTTGCAATTGTTTGCCCTAGACTTCTGCTTTCAGACGTCGTTAATTATGAAGTTATTACCCTATCCGATAATAATCCAATGCAGAGGCAATAATGTTATATAATACATTATTTTATATATATTAAATATTTATATATTTGTTCTTATATAGTCTTATATATAAAACTGGCCCTTTGAGTGCAACCATATGATGCTAATGTGGCCGAGTTGAAATTGAGTTTGACACCCCTGGTTTAATTACTTGTTAGTTGTTTTTAACTAGTTTTTTTAACTAAATTAACTATATTCAATTTGGGAAATCTTTTGATTTGAGCATTTTTCAAAAATAGGGCTATCAGAAAAGGTCTGCCTGGATGAATGTGTCCTAATGACCATGTGTGACCTTATTAAAGCTTTATCTGCATGATCAAACACAACTAATGATTCAGAACATTTAGCTTGACATGATCAGGACAACAGCATCTACATTTCCTGTTCACTAACACCAACCAAAAGCATCAGGGTCTCCCCTCACCTGCAGCGCTGCGATCTCGCCTCTCAGCTGAGCTATGAGGGAGTCCTTCTCCGTCAGCTGGTCTTTGAGCTCTGTTCTCTGCTTTTCCAAACCCTCCATCTCACTCTCCACTTCCCCTTCCTCCTTCTCCTCTTCCTCCTCATTCACCAGAGAGATGTGAGTCTGCAGTCTCTGGTTCTCCTCATTCATCTTCTCATTGACTGATTTCATGTCCTCCAGGTCTTTCTGCAGACCTTCAGTGTCCTTCACCACCTCCTCCAGGTTGTTTCTCAACATCTCCCTCTCCTGTTCCAGGTCTGCGATACGAGCATGGAGCTCCTTCTCCACCTCCTCTGACCCTACGGCCCCTTCAGACTCCTGCACGCTGCTGCTCCTCAACAGTTCCCTCTCCTTTTCCAGCTCACCCACACGTGATCGGAGCCCCTCAACTTCCTCTGTGGAGTTTCTGAGCGCTTCAGAGTGAGTTTCCTCCAGAGCTGTGATGGTGGCGCGGGCCTGTTCTGTGTCCTCCGTCTTCAGTGTATTTAACTTTGCTTCTAGGAGGTTCTTTTCAGATGTTTCTTGCTCCAGCTGAGCCTCCAGGTCTGCCAGCTTGGAGGCCAAAAGCCCCGCTGCTTCCTGGGCTTTGGAAAGGCCAGCAGAGGCCTCTTCCAATTTCTGTTGGAGGTCAGCCTTCTCTGTGGAGCACTCTTTGATTGTCAGCTCCAAAGCAGAAGCTGTCTCCTGCATCCTTTCCCTCTCCTCTTTTAGATGTTGCACTTCATCCTCCTTCTCTTTTTCAAGAAGTTTCAACTCCTGCTCTCGGTCCCCTCTGCACACAAGCGCCTCCTTCTCCTTTTCCTCCAGCAGCCTCTGGATTTCTGTCTCTCTCTTGTCGCTCAGCCTCTCCATTTCCTCTTCTCTGTGCTGAAGCTGGGATTCTATCCTGTCCCGCTCTTCAGTCAGTGTGTTCACCATCTCTTTCAGGTCTTGGGTCATGTTTTCCTTCATGTGCAGTTGGGAGAGGATCTCCTCGTTCTGCCTGCTCACTTCCTCCACAGACTGCTTCAGCTCAGACACTAAAGCAGTGTGTTCCTCCACAGATGACTGGAGTTTCTGGTCTTCAAGCTTCAGCTGCAGGTCTTGTAGGTTCTTCATCAGGGTGTCTTTCTCCTCTGAGATCTGATTCACCTTCACATGTAGTTCCTCCCTCTCCTGGCTGAGTTGCTCCATCTTGTCTTGGAGTTCCTGTACAGTATTGGCCCCTTGCTCTTTCATGGCTTGTTGCTGAAGAACAACATCCTGTGTCTTCTCGCCCAGTTCTCTCTCCACACATTGCAGCACTTCTCTCACGTGTTGACACTCAGTCACGGCAGAGTCTCTCTCGGTGTTCAAAGCTTCCCATTTGGCCCTCAGCTCCTCTGGATTCAAGAGGTGTTGGTCTTCAGGAGCTATTGCCGACTCTTCACTTCTATCTTGGAGGGCTTCACTGTGTTGCTGTAACTCTGCATCCTGCTGCTCAGGGTTCAGGGTTATGGCTACATCACTGGGAAGAATGTCCTTGTTCATCTGCAATTCATTGATTTTAAACTCCATCTCTTCTTTCTCCGTCTGAAACTCCTCCTTGGTTTTCTCCAGCTCTGCCTCGAGCTCACCCTTCACATTGCTTAGCAGGGTGAGCTCGTCCTGTAACATGGTGTTCTGGGCTTGCAGATCTTCCATGGGTGCTCTCACTCTCCCGGTTTCTGTCTCCTCTCCCTCACTCTGGGTGGACTCACCCTGACTGAAGGTCGACAGCTCAAGCATTTTAGCGATCCCTAAACTGCGGGGTGCTTCTTCGTCCTCCTCCTGCACATCCTGGAGGAAGCTGTCTGGAAACATATAGCTCATGTTAGCTGGAAAAGCCTTTTTAATGTCCAATGAAACAATGATTTACAGATATGGACACACAGATACAATATTTGACAATACAGTTATAATATAAGCACTCATTGTTCATTTATTCATTTGTTCATTAGACTGGAGCACATATACACAATAAAAATGTGTACACCAAAACACACCTCTTCAGATTGGCTTTTAATTTGTGAATTATGTTGTGTTAGAAGTATAGAAGATTCCATAATAAAATAACCCGATCGTAGCAGCCCCAATTCTGCTTGCACATAAAAAGTCTCTATGCTGCAAAACTGGGTTACCCTTAGGTTTCAAAAATCAATTCAAAGTGTGCATACACAGTATCACCATCTCTCTAGGAAACAGTGAGCACACTTCACTGCAATAGGTCTCGCTCCGACCTCTTTTGTCAAATAAAGTTCTGTTGTACCTTTGAGAGCGAGCTGCTCGGTCAGCTCCTCGTGGAGCAGCAGGAGACGGTCCCTCTCGATCTCACAGTCCTCCTCCAGCGCCCTCATCTCCTCCTCGTGCTGCAGACCCTTGTGAGAAAGCTCCTCCTTCAGGTTCTCCACCTCCTGCTGGGCCTTGGTGAACTCCTTTTGGTGGTTCTCCTGCAGCTCAGCGATCTCCTTGGATCTTTGCTCTTGGATTGCTTCCAGTTCAGATCGAAGCGCTTCCATTTGTGCTTCTAAGCAACGGCTGACCTCTTCAGTGCTCTCTTTTGCGCTGGCACTTTCAGCCTGGCGCTCCCTCTCTCTTTCACTCTCCCTCTCCCTGTCACTGTCTTCTTGCTCTTTAAGTAATCTCTGGAAATAAGACATCTCTTCTTGGTGCTTGTTGTTGGACTCCTCAATTGTACTTTCCAGGTTTGTGATCTTTCTCTGGTGATCTTCTATTGCACGGTCAAGCTCTCCTTGCAACACTGCTACATCATCCTGCACAAAATAAGTTATATGGGGGTTTATGACAATATATGTTCCTTTTAAGCATACATGCATCAATGATTGGACTTTAAAAGAGCCACAGCGGAGAACAAACAGAAGGGGACAGAAGGGCAACCATGGCACGCTGCATTTGTGGCAGACTACAGCGCCACTTACAGGCCTGGCATATGTACTACAGCGTCTCCAGCGCTTTCGAGCGGCAATGACCGGCCGTGGCCCAACCTCTCATTCCCCTGATTGGTGGAGAGTTGCCCATATAGGTGGAGCTCCCTGTTTCTGACATCAGAACAATTTCAAATCTGTCTCAGTCTGTATCAGCTCCATTGCAGCCCCGTTTTTAGAGATTTGGGTATAGAGGAAAAGAGAGAGGGTTGTGTTTTCTGACACTTGGTGAGTTCCCTGACACACCGGGGACACATATTCCTGTATTAAAGACATACAAAAGTGCATTTTGCATGATAGGTCCCCTTTAAACTGCACTGTAACTTTTATCCATGCATTTTTTCTTTTAATGTTTATTTTATTATCTTTTCTTTTTAATGACTGATTTTAAATGCCATTTTCTTAATGTCTTTCATTTTTTGTAAAGCACTTTGAATTGCCTTGTGTTGAAAGGTGCTATATAAATAAACTTGCCTTGCCTTTACAATGTATGCAAATATGCTGAAATGTCCCAGTTTTCAGAGAAACAGCATAAAATTCAGTAAAACTGGCTCATTAAAGTATTTGTGCTGTAGTCACCTTGGCTTTCAGCTTAGTCTTCTCTAGATCTTTGCGAGAAATTGAAAGACTTTGCTGAGTTTCAGCCTTCTCCAGCAGTAAGGCATCCATCCTCTCAGTCAACTCCTGTTACACATACACACAGGGTTTGCATGAGCAAGTATGAAACTGAACTGGACATGTTAACAAATCCTTATTTTAAAGCAGACACATGATAGATTTCTGCCCTACAAACAAACCTGTATCAGAGTGGAGTCATCTGAACTGCCATTCTTGTTTTTGGATTGCTGTTTGAGGGATTCCACTTCTTTTTCCAAAGCTGAAAGGGGAAATGTTATCACAAAGATGTACACTGTTGGTCCACAGAAACGAGCTTTTAGAGCATGTATAGCTACCTCCACATCTGCCCTTCATCTTCTGCATGAGAGCCATCTGCTTCTTTGCAAACTTGATAAGGTCATCTTTGGGCAGTGTGTCCAGCTGCAAATACAATATTTAGAAAGAAGGAATATATACCAATACATATGAAACAATTAATTAACTGTACACAAATCTCGACAAATATTAGATATTTTAACATCCCTTTTATCAATAGTCTGAATTTAAATGTGCAGTACCTTGGACTTGGATGCACCTGCTGGTGATGGAGCTGGAGACTCTCCTCCGGTACCACTAGGCTCCTGTTTCAGTCAAAGGAAAAAAAGGCAAACCTAAATATGTGCAGATTGTAACAATAACATTTAAAAACTCTGCTATTCCTTTTTTCCCCATGCTTGACAAAAGACCAGTCTCCTAGTCAGTACTAGTAGCCTACAGTATTTCCTTTGAAAATCTAAAATATAATATCGCTATGTTGGTCTGCAAAATGTCAAATTGACAGAGCATGTTTTACCCGCTTATACATTTCATTGGGAGCTCATATTTTATTCAGCATGTACATATACTAAGTCAAAGTATTCATATTTCCCTGTGTCAACAGTGACACAATGTACTTGATGGTAGAGGCAAGTTATGAAAAACGGTGAGGAATCAGGTTTAATATACCGGTTGTTTTAGAATATAATATATGTACTACTGTATATAGTATGTTAATGTCCTTACAAGTAACGTTTTAGTCGATATTGAGTAAATTTAAATAAGATGGTTTGAAGTGAAGCTCGCTAGTAAACAAAACAAACGAGTCCCTTAACATGTTATTGCTTTACAGCCCTGTTTCAATGTCCAAAGCACAACTCTATATACAGCAGAGCATTATATTTTAAGGTTACTTTAAGATGCTATACAGGTATTACTAAGTTGTTTCAGACTGGCTAAAGCTAACTCCTCGACACTGAACACTTACCTCCATCTCAGTCAATGTTTAGATACTTCTCAGTCGTCTGTCAGGCAAACAGAGATAACCGGTATGTCGACCGGACAGAGTAAAAGCGAAATCTGTTATATCTTTAGTGATTTCTCGAGGTTTAATACGAAAACATCCCCTCTGTTTTGATTGTGAGGTAACAGCCGTTAAAGCAACGGCTTGCTTCCGCAAACGTCAACCACGTGACGTCAGCATTATGTACGTCACGCGTCAAACAGGATCCTGGCTCGTGGTTAAGTCCTGTCGCAGCAACAATGGCAACAATTCTCCATTATTTTATGGATGCATTAATTTTTGCTTATTTGGTTATAATTTTAGGCTAGTTGCACAAGATGGCGTCTATCAACTTCCGGATTGATGTTGATGTTGTATGGGTCTGAGATGTACACAGAATCAGGATGTAATTATTTAGTTTGGGAACATTTTTTTTCTTTGACAGAATTTTGTACTTATTGGGTACAGCCACCTGAATTAACTGAACATTATTCGTCTGTCGATGCTGAAATTAAAAATATTAGTAAGACAATTAACTGACACCCTTTGAACACCTTGTGTTACCAAAACATGATTCTCTTCATCTTAAACCACTGTTGCATATTTGCAATATGGCAAACTGCAGTGTTCCCTGGAGGCAAACATGTAATTAACCACACAGTGCAGCAGGGGGGCTCCAGCATGTGTCAAACTGAGTAATGAAAAGGTCAAATTAAGACCTTTAGCCTGTTTAAAAAAAAAAAAAAAGAACTGGTTCCAAGGCAATTATATCGGGAGTCCAAACGTGATTGTAAAATAAAAGATACAAAGTTGAATACATATTGTGGCCCATAGCCACAGAAACAATAAACAGGGACCATACATTAGTTATGCTCTTGTTTATACAATGTAGTAAATGTATTTAATTGCATTCTGACATATGGTAAGATAATGAAACCGCATCACATGTCCTTTTAAGTAAGGAGAAGCATATCACAATAGTTTTTAGAATTGTATCAAAAGCATTACAATAAACACATTTCTTAGTGATTACATGATATTTTAAAAGAGCTCAATATAATACAAATTGCATCTCCTTCCAATGAACACACACCTTACTGACATAAAAAACATGTCTTAATGACAATTAAACATGTTGACATAGCACCAGCATAGAAATGAACAGAAAACGCACAGATCTTGATTGCAAAATAGAGGTGATGTTGAAACCCAGATATCGACAGCTTGACATGGAGGCTTCTGAGTACATATAGCTGAGAACCTAAAACCAACTGTTCCGATTGTTTGTTTTTCACTGTGCAAGGCCACATGGGGCATAAAATCATCCCAAAGCTGTCTAATATATCATGATGTTGTTTTTGAGACTGCTATGGGAGGTTGGCCAGGGTTTGACATCAGGCCTGTCACAAACTCAGTGGACGGCCTAGCTGTGCTTCTGTATTCCGATCACGTGAGATCCAGTTTTATCTGTTGAATATGGAGAACGTCTGTTTTGAGACAAGTGATAGAAGCACTGACGGAGGCAGCTTAGCGAGATGCCTCTCATCTTGACAAGGCTGGGCTGCTCTGGGCAGAGGGGCACAAGCTCTGCCGACTTCCTGTCTCATCTGGAGGAGACCCTTCTCTGCCTTCCACCCCGCCCGGGTCAAACACACCCATCCATCACAGCCCCTCCCTTGTTTTCTCCCAGGGCATTGAGCAGTATTTTGCAGCCATTTTTCACCCCCCACTCTTGGCCGTCAGTCAGGGACGGCTTTGCAATAATATAACTGACACCGGCTGGCGTACAGGGAGTAATGAATAGCCTGGCTGGGCCTATCAGGAGGGGCGACAGAAACTGCTTCTCTCGGTCTCTCTTTTTATTTCTATCTCTCTCTCTCTTTGTCTCAACAATCACCACAATTCAAACTAACATGGACAGTGAGATACATTCTCCTCTTTACTGCCTGCCTCTCATCATCTCTTGGGGGCTACTCTGACTGTTTAAATGCAACTGTGTTTTATATATTTGACTTGGCATTTTTGTTGCAGTAAATAAAATAATACCTTTCAACAGTCATCATAAACTGCTAATATAAAGGCAATTATTTATTAAACAACTATTTTAAAATGATACATCCTGTTTTTTTTACGTGTCTTTAAAGTTCATGTGCAAAGATTGAGTCAAAGATGCAATCACTGTATCTATGAAGTCACCCTTTGCTGCATTGCTGAGTTAAATATATGGCACAGTATATTATTAATGTATATATGTCACAGCTAAAATTAAGTGACATCAAATTGATAGCTTCAGCTGTGGAGCCAAGTCCATAACTGTGAATGTGTTACGGTTACTAACTTTTCCTGTGAAGAATCGTCCTCTTGTACCAATTGTCACAAAACAGATTGCACGTAGGCCTCCTATTTGTGTAAGATTTAGGCTATTAAAATGGTGTACGGAATGTTTTGTCGTAGATGTTTTTGAAGTGTTGTTTTAAACTCCTAATCTATTTTAAAAACGTAAATGACTATATTATAAGTTAGCATACAATGTTCAGCTAAAGAAATTACTTGTTTCTATTAGAGTCTAATGGCTGGCTCTGTCTAATGATTAGAAAGAGCCAGCCCTGCTGTTTCCTATCGTTGCGCTAAGCTAAGCACACTAGCTGCTTTGACTGTAGTAGGCTATTATGTGCCACACAGGCAGGCCACAACTACTTTATGGGCATAACTGCTTCACAAAAGTTGTTATATTTATCACATTTCAAGCCTTGTTAAAGTTTAAAGCAGTGATGTGTATAGAACATTGTGACTGTTTTTCTCTCAGTCATCTTTTGAGACAAATCAATGTTGTTGGAACACACTGTATGGGGTGGGGTACATACCGTAGTCCTCATCCCCAGACTAAATTCCCCCCTCTCCTCTCCACTCCACTGCACTGCACTCCACCTTCTACCCAATCAGCGAAAGGTGACTTTGGGGGTGGCAAGGTTGGGGAGTTATGTCACTGACCCCCTACAGCGTGATTGAAGCCTCTCAGTGGGACCCCTTCAGAGGCCAAGAAAGATGCAGTTGCAGATTACGCCTTCATCACAACATTGGTATTTACATTTGTTTGGATGAATCTCTCAGATAAGATTGTTACCTTTACCCGGCATTTAAAGCACTCCGCCTTGTGTTTTGTTCATTGCAAACTGCATTTGTTTTCTTCCTGACATTTACCTCTGCAGACTGGCAGAACCATTAGGTTTGACATTTTAACATATAGCTTTGACATTTTAATGTATTAATGAGAGAATTGAACCTCTCATATTGTTCTTTTCACCACAAAGCCAGAGAAAGTGGGTTTTCTAATAAATACCCTCTGAAAGATGACAGAATATTTCATTATGTTCTGCGCTCCTGTTAATAGCGCTGGCTCTTAACATAATAGGTTAATAGTTAATCAAGTCAGGGTGTCATCATCTCAAGAGAAGGTAATCTGTCAGAAGCTGTAAATGATTAATTAAACGTATGTGAGATAATTGATAAAAGGTCATTAATGAATCAAGTTTTTTGTATTAGTTCGCAAGCTTGTGGTTGCTACATTATTATTTTGTACACTTGAACCCTCTCTAAACACTGATACTAAGGTATTTTTTAGAAAGCGACATTTTGGCGATAGGATGTTAAACAAGGGGCCCTTCTTGGTGCAAAAAAATATTTATAACAAAGGTCAACATGTCACAGGAACCACAGGAATCTGTTTTCTGATTGGCAGCTTGTCGAATCTGGTCACTTATTTTTTATCAAAAAGTTACTTATCAACTTTTACCTTTCACTGCAACTTGCTCCACTACTCTCTGGTGTACATTTGCCCGTTAATGCAAATTAGCATTAGATTAGCAATAAACTGTATATGTAGAAACTGTTATAAAAACTGATAGGAATAGCATTAATCTTGAAGGTGACATACACAGCTTTTACTTCTGGGGTAGCTAACATTTGTGTAAAGGGTTTACACCTTTATTTGGTGTTGTGTGTATACATGTGCAGCAGTAGAGACCTCATCCTGATGCTCGTCTATTATGGATGATGTCACATTCGCATCCTGTCAGCTTGGCTCTGATGTGATTAAACCAAACTGCATGGTTGACCTTTGATCTGTGCGAGGATCTCATGCTCAGGTTGTTCCTAGTTTTTGAGGCAGAAGCCGCCCAGTCCAACACATGAAGTGAGACACACAATAGATTGGTATACAGTCAGGTTAGTTAGTCAGTTGAATATTTGAAGACAATACATGCTGGTTCTTAGCTTTGTGTGTAACGTGCGACCCATGTTTTAATCTATGAGGATGGGAGAGTGGAAGAAAGAGCAGTATTGGTAGAAGTTCTCTTCCATGCCCAGTTTGTTGTAAATAAATAGTTTGGTGGCTCAGCAGGAGAAAAGCACTTCATCAAGGACCACGGGCACAACCTGCATCCGTCTGCACTTACACCAGCGCTCATCCCTTGATTACAACCGTCCTCCCCTCTTCATCCGCCGCACTCAGTTCCTCTCCTCTCTTTTGCCCTCCTCTTCTGCGTGCTTACGGCACATTCTGCACATCCTGTACAGATGTTGTAGATTCCCTGATTAGTTTCCTCCAACAGTGCAGTTGAAACAAGGTTGTTGTGTCACCTTTCTCCAAAATAACACTGATGAAGACTTGGCCTAAGGAGTTTGCTGATTTGCTGCATTTTGAATTTCCTGCTGTTTAAATATCTAAGAAATTGCACTTTTAAGTTTTAGGATATCTTCGCGTCCACAAACAATGATGAAAAATCTAAGGAAAACCAAACATAAGCATAAACTGTGGTAGAGGTTTCATCTTTGTGGCCAAAAAATGCCTCCCAGCCTAATCCTGAAAACTACTTTTCAGAAATGATGTTCCATTCACATGATGGACAAGCTAAGAGCTGAATATTTCGTTATTGAAATATTTCTGAAAGGTATTTGTGAGATTCACATTAATTCTCGGATGTTAGAACTTATGGTTCCAGATAATGCTTTTGGAAGGACTCAAATAGCTTTCTCTATTTTAGGTTTTGCACAGGAGAACAACAATTAGTCATCAGAGAATGCAATATATCAAAGTGAATACATTTTACAGAGACAAATGCAACACAAGTACCTTTGTGTTTATACTATTCTTTAAGTTAATTTGTGTTTGCTAATTTCCAAAACTCACTAAGGGACAATTCAAATGTTATTTATGTATTTCGTGTGAGACTTGTTGCCATCCATTTTCTATCGCATATGTTGACAGAACTATGTAGGAAGATCGTGTGCTCACTCACACAGCTCACTCTAATAAAGCTACACAACTCAATTGCTTCTGAAACTGTCAGAAATAGCTGTGAGCAAGCCCAACACCACCAACACTGTTTCAATCACTAACCAAATTATAAATGAGGGCAGTTTTTGCAGAGTCTTGGAACCATCAGCTTTTGATACCATACAATATCTGAGCACCAATGACGGTTTCCACCATGCAAGGCAGCTGTTAACGAATTACAAACACTTTTTTAAGAACATCAGTGAGCATATCATTTTTCATTGTGTCACTGTGTTGTATATAACTCAGTTGTGCAGTCACCATGGAAGCTAATGTACTGAGTTACTCAGCCCAGTGAGGCAGCTCTGAAATGACAGACCTGTGCATGGACCTTTTAATAAAACAACCCAACACATGCAAACACACACACACACACACACACACACACACACACACACACACACACACACACACACACACACACACACACACACACACACACACACACACACACACACACACACACACACACACACACACACACACACACACACACACACACACACACACACACACACACACACACACACACACACACACATGCACATGCAGGCCAGTGTTGATTTCATTAGCAGCGGGGGAGAAACAACACAGTAGCTGAAGGCTGAGAGTGATGAGGCATCTGGATTCACCAATGACAGCCCTTTGCTAAGTGTGACTGAAATACTGCTTTCTCCCTCACTCTGTCTCTCTGCTATGCTGCTTTTCTCTCCATTTTTTCTTCCCTCTTCTGCTTCTCTTCATTCATCTTCGTCTTGTAAATCTGCGGCCTGTAGTTGTGTGTGTGTATATGTGTAGAGGAAGACTCTTAACCTCAATTGAATGTATTTCATCTGCAGTGCCTCAATTTTAATCAAAGCTAATGGAAGTGCTGGCCGGCACTCAGCTCAGCCTTGGTCCTTAGCGCACACACAACCACAGCACTGCATACACACTGTGTGTTATAAGGTCTGCCAAGATTAGCACAGCAATAAACTAAAAATACTTACATTTAAAAAATAATGCTCCTCAGCAATGATTTTTGTTGATTTGGTAAAGTAAATAATTAAAATGAACTAGAAACAAACTGGATTAAAAATTCATTTTGACCCAAAATATAAAGACATTTCTGACTGTTCACCATCCAAGCACTAAGACTGAGAAAAAAAGTGATTGGTGATACATTTGCAATGTTTGCTGTCTTAAGGGAAATCACTGTACAGTGCAGAGACACATTGGTGTTTCGACAGTATCTGAGAGATCTGCTGTGTATAAAACATCACATGTGTCTTGTATGAATTCCAATGTTTGAGAGTTACATATTACATTACATTACATTACATGTCACTTGTTAGATGCTTTTTTCCAAAGCGACTTACACACATTCAGTACTGTGGACAATCCCCATAGGAGCGATTTGGGGTGAAGTGTCTTGCCTAGGGACACAACGACATGCTGACTGCAGTGGGACTCAAACTTGCTATCCTCTGATTCGAAGATAACATATATAACCGAGCACAATTAGCGTTGAATCATTCTATACTGCACACATGCAAACGGTATTATTGGTCATTGCCTATTTCTTTTGTGCATAGCTCAGCAAAATAATGGCTTGTCATTTTGTTCATAAGAAATGGAAATTCCTGGTTCAGCATAAATGTGCAGTCTCACAAATGAATATTGCTCCCTTGTGACCCCCAAGAGTATGTGATTAAGTGTTAAAATGTATCGTAGGTATCGAGATTAGAGCTCATGCACCACTCTGTAGCTACAGTAATGCTGCATTTAGCAAAGGAAGGGAATCACTATATATTTTTTAGAGCAATTAAGCAGCATCAGTCACTGTCAGAAAGCTGGCCCTGAATGGTAAGCACTCCATTAGTGGAATTACAGCAGCTTCACAGTGCAGCAAAAAGAGACGGGGTAACGAGGGAAGTTAATGAATTCCAATTGGTAATCCATCAGTTGTGATGTGCTTGTGCAGGAAACACTCACTGTGCGGACTGAAGCAGATTCTAAAGATTACCCATCCTCAAAACCTAAACCTATAGTCTACAATAATATGTTAATAATCTAATGTTATTTTCAGGTTGGTAAAGGCAGAAACATCAATTACAGTGCAGTGTTGATGAGGAGCTCCAGATGGGCTGACTGGAAGACTGCGTCTTGTGCCTCTTTGGCTGAATATAACACTAATTAAGTAAGGAGAGTTCCTGCTTAAGGAGCATTTTGGTTTGAATGAGGAATACATGTAAAATATAAAGTAAGAAAGTTTCATTACTGGATTTGGCAAGGAGTGTTTTGGCTTTGGTCCATATTTCTACTGACAGAAAGCAGTCTACATTCCCTTATCATTTAAAACCCTTTAGCATCAGTATATTTTAACCCAGATGGTGATGTTTTACTTTAATTCACTATTTGTAATGTAAATAGTGCAATGCAAAAATGCAGTCACATTAACAAGGGACAGATAACTATGCATTCATCTTTTGTTGTTGTTCTTTGACTGTCATTCGAAACATCCCTGATGATGCAGCTGTGTTGTTGATTGCTAAAAGCCAGAGAGCAATCGAGAAAAGGGTGGAATACCCTGTCATAAGTAACCAGATTAACGAGTATAAAGGTGGAGTGGTTAGAATTAGAATACCTTTATTAGTCCCACAGAGGGGACATTTTGCAGAGTTAGAGCAGGAAAGAGCCACAGACAGCTTAATGTTACATATGTAAAAAAAAAAAAAAGTACTAAGTTATGATATAATTTTTAAAAAAGTAAAAAAAAAAAAAAAAACTTTTCAAAATACAAATCCTGTAACAGTTCTTAGGATTTAGCAGCCAGGTATATATTGCACAGTTATTAATGGCATATGTATATAATAATGTATATATTGCAAATATAGCACATATTGCACATAGTTTGATGGTATTTAACAGCAGCAAGTTACACAATTTACAAAATACAAAATGCAAAAAACACACCTTGTAACGATTCTAAGGATTTAGCAGCCAGGTATAAATTACAGTTATTAACGGCATATATATATTGCACATATAGCACATATTGCACATAGTTGATTGGCATTTACTGTAGTAGCAAGGGGTGATATAGTCTATGTTGTGGTGTGTGTAGGGGAGGGGGGGGTCTACTAGGGGCTGTGCTGGTTGTACAGTCTGACCGCTGCAGGAAGGAAGGACCTGCGGTATCTCTCCGTGAGAAAGCAGGGATGTAGCAGCCTGTCGCTAAAGGAGCTGCACAGGGAGGACAGGGTGTCCTGTCTCCTCAGCAGAAAGAGTCTGCTCTGTCCCTTCTTGTACAGAGCAGCAGAATTATCAGTCCAGTCCAGTTTATTGTTCAGATGAACACCCAGGTATTTGTAAGATTTCACAATCTCGATGTCCGCTCCCTGGATCAGGGCCGTATCCCGGATTTACTAAATACAGAGGTCCAAACATGTTAGGGGGGTTCGGGGGATACCCCCCGAGATTTGGGGGATTTTCATGATCTAGTTATGTGCTTTTTAAGTCCTGTGGGGGGTCACAAATGGGATAATATATTGATTTCATTCCATGTCAGTGGGCTGCAGCATACATTTTTTTGAAAGTGTAATGCATAAGAATCAGTTGATTGTTACTATTAATGATCTGGACCTGCAGAAGAGGCTAAAATGATCACAAAAAATGGTCAACATTCATTTTCCATGTCTCTCTCCTTTCCATAACCTGCACCATCCCTTCCATCTTCTTTAGTCTCTCTGTCTTCTTCCTGTTCATTACTCTCTCAGTCCTCTACTCTTTCTCTTTGTTCAATCTCTCCCTCGTTGTTCACTTTTTGCTCCTCCTCACTTGTCGCTCCTGCCAGTGAATAAAAAGCAATTCAGCCATTTACTGTAGTTCATTTCACTTGTTTACATTCTTTTTTGTATTTAAATCCGTTTTGTTTGATACTCAAAAGATAACAAAGATGTAAGCAAATGGTGTTTTATACAATTGTATGTTATTATGACATCATAACTGCAATAGATGTATGTTGTTTTAAATTATGCCTATTGTAAATGAAGACTATTGTTATATATAGATAGATATATAGATAGATAGATGGATAGATGGATAGATGGATAGAGAGATAGATAAATAGATATAGATAAATAGATGGGGTTATTAAGCCTACATTCTTTTGTGTGACTGTACCCGCAGTTCCTCCCTGACTTCCATCACTTTCTCTCTCTCTCTTTTTCTCTCTGCCTGTCCTGTCTCTTCCTTACCAAAGCTGAGCTTCGACTGACGTAGTCTTTTCATTATAGCTGATTCAGTGTAAAAAGAAAACAATACACTGTTACAGGGGCGGTTATAGGGCGGGGGCAGGGGGGGCCAGTGCCCCCCTAACACTGACTTCGGACCCCCCTGTGGCCCCCCTAAAAATGAAAAAAGAAAAACTTTATGATTAAACGATTTCTTGGCTGACGGAATAGGAGGAAGTAACGATATTTGTCATTCTAGTCGGACCCATTAGAGCAGGGTCTCCAACACGTCGATCACGAGCTACCGGTATCTCGAAAGACCTCAATAGCCCCCACTTTACAAATATAAAAAAAAAAAAAATGTTTAACGCAAGCCGTCATCGCCACGGAGAAGCACAGAGCCTCTGTGAGCGAGCGAGACAGAGAGAGAGAGAGAGCTAGAGAGAGCACACCTTTATCTATTTAAAATCAAGAAGTCATTCCAATGTGTACTATAGGACAGTAACAAACAAAAAACAGTTTGAAAGGGGAGTGATTAGTAAAATATGCATAAATAAAAAGAAAGAATACTAACTATAGGTAACATAAGATAAGAATAAACTAGTTTAAATGATTTGTTATTGGTTGTGATCATATTCTAAAGATCTTTCGATTATTGAAAATTATACAGCTCTCTTTCATCTGAGTGTTGAGAGCTGTATCCATGAATTCATTTTGTGCTCAAAGTGCACCAGATTGATGCTTTTAACTTCAACATTTCAAAAAAAATCTTCCCAGGGCTGCATGCCCCCGGACCCCCCTAGAGAAGGTTAGGTCCACCCCCAAATAAAGCAGGTTCAAATAATTACATTTCATACATTTTCTTTTTGTAAACACTGAAAACGGGTCCCACAGACCCAAACAGCACACAAAGGTAAGCATATAATAATGTGTAATGAAACAAATACCAATAACTGTATTGCATTGTTTTCTTAGGTGTATACAAAATTACTTCATACTGTCTTTGTCTTTTTTGTCCTGCATTTATTGTGCCCCCCTCAGAAAATAACTGGCCTCAGCCTGGCCCCTCAGTCATAGTGTAGGAGCAGTGGCGGATTTAGGATTGTAGGAGATCCGGGGCTTAGCCCAGGAGTTGTTGGGGGGTGCAGGGGTAAAGTGCTATTTTTTTTACAAGTGGGGGGTGGACCAAACATCCTTTAGGGGGGTCGTAGCCTTCTTTAGGGGGTCCGGGGGCATGCTCCCCCGGGAAGTTTTTTTTTTAAATATTGAAGTTAAAAGCATCAATCTGGTGCACTTTGAGAACAACATTAACCCTACCTTAATAACACCTTAAAGCTGACAAAAGGCACTGGAGAACACTTATTAACATCCTTTAATGAAGCAAACTTAACTTAACAACCTTAACTCAGTCAAATAGTCGTTTACTTATTTCGGTGAAACGAATGTGCGTAGAGTTTTAAAGGATGCGGATAGTCTCACCTTGATTCTGGCGCATTGCTTAAGGTTTTATAGATCTATTCTCATCCACCATCTTTGTTTGTGACCTAAAGACTGTAAGAGTCACGTTTCTGAATCGGACACTGAGTGGATGCAGTCACAGCCAATCGGAGTCTGATTCAGAGGGTTGCCTGTCAGTTCCGTTGCCTGTCAGTTCCGTTGCTATGTTTCCGTTGTTAAGTGTACTGAAACGAGAGCCGGTATAATTCCAAAACAATATAAAAATTGGAATACGTTATTTTAGTGTCTTAAAGGTAGACTGAGGTATGAAGGGTTAACGTTACATCTTAGGATAATTTTTAGTCATGTTCTGTATACATACTAACATATACTGTAAGGGTATAATTAGTGTGGTTACTCCATGTTTACTAGCTATAACATTAACATTACATCACTCTTATTCACTTCTTACTCAGTCAGCCAGACTGCAGATATCACCATTAGATTCACAAACCTGAAACATCATCCATTTCTTCACTACTGGTGATGACATTGTTGTCAGCTGCTGATACTACTGCTGCTGCTGCAGCTTGTGGCGCCTTTTTCAATGAAAAATTACTTTCTAATATCCATAACTTTATAGGCTATTAGCTTAAAACTCGTCAGGCACTAGCAGAGCCATATGGCGCTGGGCACTAGGAAGGATCACTTCTTCTTCAGGGCAGGGAAGGCTACGCAGTACGCAGGCTACTGTCCCACAGAGGCTGCCTCTCTGGTGGACTCCGGTACTGCACATTACTCCCGAGACGTTTAAAAAAAAATTATATATATATATTATTATCTTTATATATTTTTTTAAGTGAAACATCCGGGGCTTTTCAGAAAACATCCGGGGCTTGAGCCCAAGTAGCCACCCCCTAGCGCCACCAATGTGTAGGACCATACCTATATAAGGCATATTTATACTTTTTATTTTTCAAAATACCAAACAGATCATGCATTTTAGCCATTCCTCATTTCGCTCAATTTAACACTGTCTTTGCATGGCCTGATTCTGTGAGAACAGCACCATCTACAGGCCTGGCATATGTACTACAGCGTCTCCAGTGCTTTCGAACGGCAGTCTCCTACTGATTGGTGGAGTTGGCCCAATAGCCATAGTGCCACTTCTGTGACGTCATAGAAGTGTTCAAATCTGGATCAGTCTGTATCAGATCCGTTGCAGCCCCTTTTTAAAACCTGTTAAGCCTCAAGGTCCCCGCCGGCGGGTCTTTTCACGACACTGTGTCTCAGGGGATCTTAATATTTAAGAACCTATTAATCTGTTATACCAGATTAATGGGAATAATCGCAGCTAAATGACGATACAAACCATTTTTACCAAAACAAAACACAAGTCTCATAAGAAGCATCTAAATGACCCCTGAGCAAAAAATGCTAACCTATTACTGCACCAATAATCTCTCCTAGCTGCCTTATTACTTATCCTAAGTGCACATCCAACACATCGTTTATGACTGCAAGGAGACACAGAATCTAACGGTGCCCGCCTCAACACTGAAAGATACAAACTCGCGACGTTATCAACAAAAACGTACATCAAAACAAGTGGCGCTAGGTAGCCCACAACGCTAACATGGTTTACCTTCGTCTTTGTCTGGTCTAAACTGGTCTTCAATGGCATTAAAACGATAAAAACGATGCTGTAGTTAATCCATAGGTTAATATACAATGTGGCTGCGTCCCCTTTGAAATGTTCTGATAATCCATAAGCAATAAAACAGCTTTTCAGTTGCTTTATATCAGAGCATATATATTCTCCCGTCTGTTGCAAGACACCATCTTTTTTTGTGTGTGCGGGACGATTTCCCTTGGATTCTATTGGCTCTAACGGTCAGAAAGAGATGTCACATGTCAAAATCGAACAAGGGGGGCCAGAGATATGGAAAATCCATCCAAGTGGCCCCAGAAGTTTTTTTTTGTTGTTGTGCTAAATCTGTCTAAAAAGGTCAAATATCACTTGTTTTACATCAATCTTGATACAGGGTACTTATTATATGTTGTACTTTGGATTCCTAAAGCTTTTAGTCTACTAACCCATCATCCAAGGTTAGTTTTCACTATAAGTACAAAATATCTTTTGGACGGACACTATAATTTACAGTTTTTTACCATGTTCAATCTATATTTTCTTTAAAATAAAAAGCATCTATATTGATTCTGACTTTTCCACATCCAAGTCACAGGTTTATCATTACTTTGAGAAAAAAGATTATTAATTTAACCCTTTTAGAAGGGAAGATATGGTCATTCGTTCTGGGACTGTTATTTTCGAGACTGAAACCTGAAAAACAGGCTTGGGGTCTAACAGGAGATTTGGGTATGGAGGAAAATAGAGAGGGTTGTGTTTTCTGACACTTGGTGAGTTCCCTGTAACACCGGGGACACATATTCATGTATAAAAGACGTACAAAAGTGCATTTTGCATGATAGGTCACCTTTAAACCAAAGTATAGCCTATAGCTGTAATATAAGTTATTGTGCATGTTATCGGATGTCCACTGACAAACGTAGAGCGTTCACACAAGATCTGCTGGTCATATGATGTCCTCTGAGGAACAGAAACACAAGCAGCCCGCTGAACTCAGATCTCTAGATACCTCATCACTCCTCCGCTGCTCCGATACAAGTACGGGCTGAGGTGGTTTGTTGATACATGTCGACTTCTTCTGTCTGCTTTAATCGAGGCTACGTAGTTAGGCAGCGCCCCCATCGGCAGTAAATGGAAGTACTACAAAGAACCCCGTTTAGTGCAATTATTTCACAAGTTTTGTAAACACAGCTCGAAAAATATTACCGAGGTCCGGACCTCAGTGACCTCAATGGTGGATACAGCCATGCCCTGGATGTTCACAGGTGTCGGGGCGGGGGAGTGTTGGCGTTATCAGAAAGTGATAAGTAGCCCAGCTCCCCCTATGTCCCTGGCTAAGCATTCCTGTTCTCAGCCTGAACATCGAAAAATCCACCACTGGACAGATCAGACGAAAGGCTGTGTTGTCCTTTTCCAATCACACTCTGTAACCTCCTCCATTACTCAGTTATTTTAAAAAGCAATACCTTTCTGTCTTTTTGTGCTTTATGGACATATACACATTTCCAAGGGAATTATAGTTTTTTCTCTCGGTGCATCTCCCCTACGCTGATCAAGATGAACGGCTGTGTGCAGCCCAAATTCAATCCGGAGCGACCCAGACATCAATAATATATTAGTGGAGCAGTTAGAAACCTAAAGATATCAGTATTGATCTCCTAGATCCAGCTTGTTTGGACGAGGAGACAAATAGCCTCTCCGCCTCTCTCGAGGTACCCATTTCATTTTACAGAAAGAGTTACTCTACCATGTTACTGCCTCTCTTACTGCCTCTTCTCATTCACATCATGCGCTGTATGTGCAATGGACATAAACTATTTTGGATAAAAGACTATACACTTCTATAAACTAAACTGTTGTTATTATTTCCTTAGATGCATTTACAGAATTCTGATGTATTATCATTCCTAACACATGGACTGACTTGACAGTTCAAAGTGAAGATTGGAAATGTTCATGTTGCTTATAGCATCAAAATGTCAGGACTGGAATGTTTCTTCACATTGATGGAAAACATTTTTACCAGGTCGGTAAATATGTTTGTCCTCCTATTTTGCCTGTGGGCGATTAAATGCCCCCCTCTCTCTTCAACCATTAGTTTCTATCCTAGCTGCTCTTTGTCAAACAAATCAATGCGGGTGGAAAACCTGCAAACCCTGCCTGATCAAGGTTGCATGCTAATTGTGACATTTATCACACATTATGTCTGTACACTATGCCTCTCTTTGAGCAGGCCATTTTAAAAAACGTCTATTTCCTATTGTGCATGACATGGCAAATCTTTGAAACACAGTTTTGTTTTGTGTTGTTTTTTTAGAAAGTTGAGTTGAAATGTCAGATAGCGTGACAGAGATGACCAGATCCGATTGAAAAGCGTACATTTGAAATGTATTGATTCAGTTTTTTATTGCTATATCTTTAGCCACACAACAGATAGTTTGCTTATTTCCAAAAACACTTAAACAATGTTGGTATCAACATTCAAATAGAAGAGAGAATTACAATTAAATATTTTTAAATATTAAATAAAGATGTATGGCCTACTTTGACTGACTATACACACTTGACTATACAGTACTATTCAACTGGTTTCACTGTGTCCTTCTCAGTCAGTGATGGTAATGTAAATTGTGTGCCAACGTTTCAGAGACCATTCTGGGTCAGCTTTTGTACCTAAGGCAGACAGTCCTTATGCAACTACTGGTGTGTGGTTCCTCTGTCACTGAGAATTGTATGTTGGTGCGTGTGTGTGTGTCTTTGTTGTTTCCCTAGCTTCCTCAAAGTCTTCAGGGCTTTATCCATTTAGCTCTCCACCCTCACTGCCCCAAACTAAAACTCAACTCTATCCCGACACAGATGATGCACTTTACCTAGAAGTGCAAGAAGCAACACTCAGACAGAGAAGAGCTGTCCTGTTTTTTTTAGCAGAAAGCACAAACGTCTACAGTCATGAGTCATGACCTATATGATGAACATAACATAATGAGTATTGATTTCAGTCAAGAAGAGTTCAGGAAGAGTTTACCCACCAAGACATCCCAGCATAATATAATACAATACAAGCATGCATGTAAAGATAATCACAACTCTATGACTGGTGAAGGAAGAAAAAAAAAAACAATTCAACTTCCATTTCATTTATCTAGATTTAAGAGCCATTCCTCTGGATTTGAAAAGGGTGTCCTGATTCGTACAAGGGGCAATACATTGATAAATAGGTTAGTAAGATTGAATTATCGTTCCCTATTCCAAATAGGTAATCTGATTATCCTGATTATCCTGATTATCCTGCTTCCTGTACAAACTAGAGAGAGACATGAATCGGAACTGCAGCAGAAAAACTGAATGTAAAAAAGCAATGTTGGTAATATGACTGTGTCCAACCATTCTTCTCTTCTTATCTTACTCAGTTTAATTTGTGTTTCTGTCAATTACACATACTAAACAACAATAAAGAGTCAATAAAACCCCATAATTATACATTCATTACTGCTGCTCATTTAATTGTTTGATGACAACAGACCAAAACACTGGCTTGTTCTCTTCACATAAACAAAGAACTCTTTACTCTCTCTGTCAGATATTTAGAACAATTACATTAGGGGACACACCATAAAGAACACTAGATATTCCCTTGTTTATAGCATTTTCTAATACCGAGCCAGCACTGAATCAATTCAATCAGGAGAGACGGTTTTGATGTAAGAATACACATTTATTGCCAGGGATACACAAATGAATGTAATGGAGTTTTGGCGAAGGGAGAACCGATCCGATTAAATCCCCGGGGTCTAGGCACTGGTGGTGGTGAATGGATAGTTGGGGTCGGTCTGAAGAGGAACGGCTTAGCTCGAGCATGGATTCGGAGCGACAGGAGGCGAAAAGGGGTGGAGGAGCGTTGCGTCGAGTCACCTGAAATGACAACTGTCAGAGGGGGGAAAGCAGATTTAAAAGGTTTAGCAGAGCGCTATGATAGGCTTGTGAGAATAGAGTGCAGAGATTGGTTAAGCGGGGGAGTAACGCCCCCTATCACTTATTGAAAGGAGAGAGAGTAGTAACGTAGAAATAGTAAATGAATGAGTGGGGACGGTCTTCCTGGTTGAACTTGCGCTGAGCTTAATTAGGCCTTTTGTAACTAATGGAAAGATGTCTTCATAAAATAGAAGCCTAGGAAAACCATTTAATATGCACATCTATATGTAACATTTGTTTCAAAAAATCTATAATGTTAATTAATTAATTAATGAACCAAAGGCAGATATCTATCTATCTATCTATCTATCCATCTATCTATCTATCTATCTATCTATCTATCTATCTATCTATCTATCTATCTATCTATCTATCTATCTATCTATCAATATTTCTGTCTGTCTGTCTGTGTCCGTCCATCCGTCCGTCCATTCATCCATCCATCCATCTCTATCTATCTATCTGTCTTTAAAAACAGTGTGCTTGGCCACTGCTGTGTTCTTTAATTAGGTTGTGTTCCCTTTCTCTTGTTAATTAATCCATAATTAATTGAATAGTTAATAATGTGTCTGTTCAATTAGTGATTACTTATGAGACCATGGGATTCACCCGGGCTCAACATACTGTGCTCTGTTGTTCTTGTGAATCCGGCAGAGGACATTACATTGACTTAAAATATTTTCTTTGTAATTTACCCTATGCCTTTACCACTACTCCTAAACCTTACTGTAACCTTAACCATAATCCAAATTCAAACGCACTCTAACCTTAAACCTTGAATGAAATTATTGACATCACGGTGACTTGTATTTTATCCCCGAAAGGGAGGAAAGTCTCCGCAATGTAACGGGGGGTTACGTATTGTAACCATGATTGTAACCCTAGTTCTATCTCACACAGGCTCCGCCCTCTATGGGTACTCCCCTCATCAATGATTCGCAAGTGTTCACACACTGAAGTTGTATAAACGTAGCCGGCCAATCAGGGCGAGCCTACCTGAATGCGCCCGCAGACCCACAGTATATAAGGCGGCTACGCCTCCTGACTGTCCTCCAAGCGGCAAACTCTGTGGAAGAGCCTGCACGCCAATACGGAAGTGGCACACACTGCAGTTCATATATTGGCCGATAGGGACTGACTGCAGAAAGGAGCAATTTCCATAGACCCCCATGTTAAAATGCCCAACTTTACAGCAGAAAAAAACCTGTTTCTACCCATGGATGCAATAAATATTATTATGAATATAGTTAGATTCCACCTTCAAGATTATGGATCTGTGAGTGAATTGTTTTCTAACACGACCCTTTTATTTATATTAGTTCTTAAGGTTTTTGCATAAATTAGGGCGTGGTCACATTGAGTGATGGCTCTGTGAAGTGACTGCTGCTGTTAGCTTCTTGTCTCTCTGCTAGCTGCTCCGTGAAGCTACAGGCACTGTTCAGCTCATCCAGGGAACACAACTTGCCCCCGGCCTTGTTTGTTTGTTCTTCATGCTTATCGGACTATTGTGACTCGCTCTGCATTTGAAACAGACGGTGCATGAATGCGGTTTTGCGGTAAGTGAAATTCGAGTACTTATTTATGTGTTAATGATTTTAATCAGCTACATAATTAATGTTACGGCTTGAGTTAGCGTGTAAGCGAGTGGTAGCTACATCGGTGCTAACGATGCTAATAGTAGCCTCCAAGTTAAAATCATAGACTATATTTATAAAGGTTAAAACTAAATAGACAAGTGTTAAGCGTTAAGTGGGATAATACTGTACAACAAACGGCTGTCTGTTTGAGGTTGATAAAAATAAGGTCATCCTTGTAACTTAGAGAGATGATTATTATGTAGGTAGGAACTGTATGCATCGCTAAGGTTAATTTAAATTGGCTATGCTCAAGTATATAGACAAGCTAATGTCGAAGTAGTGTATGCGAAATCAACCTCACAACAAGATGTGTGTATATTACAATTATTAATGTCATATTTCAAGATGATTACTTAGATATTACAATATGGTTGGTTGAGCTGGAGTTCATTATTGAACTTACACGTTAACATCACAGTCATCTGAAGAACAAACCCAAACCTTGTTGTTTTTATTAATTGCATTACCAAATTGGTATCAAATAAACAGTAAGCATTGGTAACACAACTTCCAAAGTTACATTAAAATAAAAAGGACCCTGACTCGGACAATACACAATCCAACATGTTCAACAGAAGAGAATCAGTTATATTGTTTGTACACATGGTACTTTACATATATATCTGTTTGTTTAAGGTGTCCAGGTGATGCAGACAGGCTGAACCAGAGAGTGAGAGACAGAACTGGACTCCTCACAGCAGTGAACTTCAGCACAGGTACACATTTTTTCATACTGTACAAAGAATCAAGAAAGTATTGACTTTAATACACTGATATACATTCCATTAAACAATACTAGATCACCTACACACCAGTGAAGTTGAGGGTATTTTCTGTGCAAAAAGTTACATTTAGATGTTAACAAGCAATACGATTTTGTCAACTTTCTAATTTAATGTATTAAAGGCAAAGATATTTAACACATAGTGAGAACTGCTACTATTTATCTCTGAATATTGTCTGCAAAAAACGTGGTAAAAGTTATTCTTTCAGTGAGACAACAGAGCAAGCTTCTACAGTTGCACTACGTTTTGATAACAGTTAAATATTATTTTCAAAAAAACATATATTTCAATGTTGATGAACTTCATACTTTTCATTCATAATCTGATTGTCTTTGTAGCTCACTGTTGAAATAAAAAAAAAACATTACAATTACAAAATAATTATATCGACAGCCCCTAAACACACAAACACACCGCTTTCATAAATAACACACTTGTTCTGCAATAATATGTTTTATGTTTCCTGTAATTTTTGTTAGGAAATGACATGCCTGATAGACACAACATTTTCTCCTTCTCTGAGGGTCAAGAAGAACATCCAAGAGGAAAATTAAAAGCTAATGCTATGAGATTTTAAGATCAGTACACTACTTTTATTGTAAAAACAGTCAGCTGATCGAATGCACCTATTTCCACATCTACACTCCATCAGCTGATTATTTCTATTTGCCTCGCTTTATGAGCTTCACATCACTTGTGCCTTGTACCGCAGAGTTTGCAACGTCACAAATAAATGGGGCCAATCTTCAGTAAGAATAATTGACAAAAGGAGTGCAAATACAAATACAATTTATTGAAATGTGAACCAAGACTTAATCAAACATGTTTTAAATAAAAAGCACATAAGGACAGAAGGTTTAAAAACTATTAAAGTAAACACATTTAGTCAAATAAAGTGACAGACTAGGCTTGTGCAGTTGGTATTAGCTTTGCCCAGCATGGGCTCCTCCATCAGGCCTGGACCTCCTCACAGAGGAAAGACCCTCAGTCCTCTCCAAACCAACAGACAGGACGTCCATCACACGGAGGTTTCTCCCTGAAGTCTCTGCAGCTTTCTGGACACCACGCTGTCTCAATCCGTCCACACTGAATATGAGAGGGGGAAAATGAAAATAACAAATGCTTTAGACAATAAGAAACATAAAGTTGACTGTTGAGTTGCTAAATTTTTTTAGATTGTCAATACTATTACTGTATAACTAATATATCAGGTTAAGAGGCACATTCAAATAAAGATTGGTCTTTAAATACATGTTGTCTTTTGAATTGTTTGTCTAAAGTCAAGGATCTAGAACTGGTACTTAGTTTTAATGATACAGTCTGGTTATTATGCTGTTTGGAGGAGGCCTCACAGGTAAGAGCACTAACTAGCTACCATCACATGTACCTTAGCTTGACTTAAATGTATTAAACGTATAATTAAGTGATATCAAAATATAAATGACTAATGTCATGCAAACATATTCATATTTGCTTGATTCCAGTGTTGAATTTAGCACAATTGCATAAAAACGTTAAGGGATTTTAAGATTCTGAAGTAATATAATAAAAACTCAATAACTTAGATTATTATTTATAGTTTTGCTGAATAGTTTCATGTCCGCTTACCTTAGAAACGTAAAATGCGTACACACACACACAAACACGGACGCACACACACACACGCACGCACGCACGCACGCACGCACGCACGCACACACACACACACACACACACACACACACACACACACACACACACACACACACACACACAGCTGCTCGTCCATCTCTTCCTCTCCGTCTGCCTCTCTGGGTTGCCTCCTCAGCAGCTGTGTTTGTGTGATGACCGGGAATATTGGAAAGCTAAACCTAGCTCCTATCATATGTCATCTTTAAATGACAGTGTTGTAAAGCATTACGGAGAGCAGAGTGGAGGAGAAGGGCCCTGCCAGGGCTTTGTTAGCCAGATATGTTTCTGCCCTGTTAGCCTGTTAGCCAGCAGCTGGTATCACTGCTAATCAGAAACACATCCTGCCCGCTGCAACAGGTGACATATAAATGGAAAAGCATACAAATAAAAGATACTGTTACGGCCTGTACGGCCAGGCCGTAACAGATACCAAAATGTATTACTTTATACCCGTATGAATCTGCTAATTTATATGAATTTCTAATTTTAGAAACTATAATAGGCTTCTTTTTTTTTTTTTCACGACACTTTGTCTCAGGGCATCTTAATATTTAAGAACCTATTAATGTGTTATACCAGATTAACGGGAAGAATCTCAGCTAACTGACGATACAAACCATTTTTACCAAAACAAAACACAAGTCTTATAAGAAGCATCTAAATGACTGTAGTGTTCTCGTGCAGTGTGTCGAAACTCTGACTAAACACTGAGTTAAACCGTAGCCAATGAGACAAAGTCGTAGTAAGCTTGACCTTTTACTTTCACTTCTTCATCAACAGACGGTGAAAACTGCAAATACAATAATACAAAAATATTGTGTCTATTTATGACAACCTTATGACTAACATCACGTTATGCATAGTTATAAATAACAGAAACTGTCCAATACTGAAATGAGGCATTCTGATTGACAATTGCATCACTTTTTAGCTTGTATACAACTACAACTCAAATCGCCCTAAACAACACATCAAACAGTTTTTCGAACTAAATCCATCATAATATAACATCTTCAACATGTCCTTTAACAATCAAACAACTCACGGCATTGCCACTCTGATGCCTCCAAGTGGATGCTGATTGATTATGTTCCGATGCACATGTCGGCCATTCTTTCTACCCAGCTAAGTTCAACAGGAAGATCGCCGGAAGAGACTGAACCGGAAGTGACTAAACCGGAAGTGACGTCGTCGCAAAAACTAAAACAACAAAATAATATTAATTTTTACATTAGCTAATTTAAACTGTAAAGTAATTATTTAAGAAATAAATGTAATAATATTAAATGCCTGGAGAGGCAACACACTCCCCGCCTGACCTATGTGAGGTCACTTAGAACTTGTACAGATCTTAAATATAGTCTGTCTATCAGTCTTTAGGAAGGAGCAGAACAATTTCTGCAGTCGGCCGGAGAAAGGTTTTGACCTTGCCTTGGTCAGTTGTTTTCACTTCGACCTTCCTTACATGTCCATCTTTCCCAGGGAAAGTGGCATTGACTCTGGCCATAGGCCAGTAGTTGCGAGCGGCCTGCTTGTCCCTGAGCAGAACCAGATCTCCAACCTGAAGGTTTCTTCGGGGCACTGTCCACTTCTGTCTGTGCTGCAACGAAGGTAGGTATTCTCGACTCCAGCGGGTCCAGAACTGGTTTGCAAGGGCCTGGACTTGCCTCCATTGTTTTGTGTACAGGTCTTTGTCGGAAAAGTCTCCGGGGGGAGGTGGAACCCCCGACTTTTGTGTGAGGATCATGGATGGAGAAAGTATGAAGGGCTTCTCGGGATCCGTAGACACAGGTAAGAGTGGGCGTGCATTCATGATCGCTATGACCTCCGCCATTAGTGTGCATAGCACTTCATGGGTCAAGCGAGTGTTTTGCCGTTGAAACATTGAATCGAGGATTCTTCTGGCAACGCCGATCATACGCTCCCAGGAACCTCCCATATGAGAGGCGTGCGGAGGGTTGAATTCCCAGCTGCATCCTTGTTCGCTGAGGTATCTATGCACTGCCTTGTCCATCCCGAGCTCCTTGCTTGCTCCAACGAAATTGGTTCCGCAATCGGATCTGAGCTGTTTAGCCGGGCCTCTGAGTGCGAAGAAACGTCTGAGGGCATTTATGCAACTGGATGTGTTCATAGATTCGATTACCTCGATGTGAACAGCTCTGGAGCTCATACAACTGAACATAATGGCCCAACGCTTGCTCTCTGCCTGTCCTCCTCTGGTGCGTCTGGTTGTAACAGACCAGGGCCCAAATACGTCGAGGCCCACGTATGTGAAGGGAGGGCAGATTTCAAGTCGTTCTGAGGGCAGATCCGCCATTTTTTGTTCTTCCAGCTTTCCACGTAGCTTGCGGCAGGTTAGGCATTTGTGGATTACTGAGTTGATGAGCTTCTTGCCTCCCAAGAGCCACAGTCCTGCTGCCCTAATCGCTCCTTCCGTTAGATGACGGCCTTGGTGTCTCACCTGCTCATGGTGATGCCGTGTGAGCAGTAGGGAAATGTGACTTCCTTTGGGCAGAACTATCGGGTTCTTCTCTGCGGTAGCAAGATGAGAGTGCTGTAGTCGGCCTCCAACGCAGATAAGGTCATCCTCCAAGATTGGGTTGAGTGTCCTCAGAGGACTGCTCTTTGGTATGGGTTTGTTGGCATGGAGAGCTGACAGTTCTTTTGCCATGGCTGTTTTCTGGGTTGCTTTAAGGATAACTTTCCCAGCTTGTGCCATTTCGTCTGGAGTCCGAGGTAAGTTACATTTATGCCAGCCTTTGCACTTGCTGTCTTGGTTTGAACGTTTGTAGGATCTTGCCATGTGTACGAGGAATGCAACTCCTCTTACCAGTGAAGTAAAGGTGGAGAAGCGCTCGAAGCGTCCGGAGTTGAGTACCGATTCCTCCAGGTGGGTAGCAGAAGTTTGTACCTGAGGTCGGATTTCTGAGTCCTTTTCAGGGTCGATTAAACTGAACCTCTCAGCTGTCTGCGTTTTCTCTGCCGGTGGCTGACACAGGAAGGAAGGTCCAGTGAACCAAGAAGTCTGCGCCAGGCGGGATGCGGGTAAAGACCTTGATGCGTGGTCAGCAGGGTTGTCTTTGGTACATACGTAGTGCCATTGCTCAGGCTTTGAGGACTGCCGGATTCGTTGGACTCTGTTGTAGACATATGTGTAGAATCGTTTTGTTTCATTACAAATATAGCCAAGCACTACTCTGCTGTCTGTGTAAAACTTAATGGCATCTAACTTCAGGTCCAGCTCATCCTGGATAAGGTCTGCCATCTCTGCTGCCAAGACTGCGCCACACAGCTCAAGCCTGGGTATTGTCGGTTCTGACAGGGGTGCCAGCTTGGCCTTACCCATAACGAAACCTACTTCAGTCTTCCCATCTTCCTGCACCACCTTCAAGTAGGCCACAGCCCCGATGGCTTTGATTGACGCGTCCGAGAACACACACAATTCCCTGTGAACAGCTTTCGTGAGGGAGGTTGTCGTATATGTGCGCTGAACGTGAAGCTGTTTCAGGTCTTGGAGGGAATCTCTCCAATCTTCCCATCTGCTTGATTTGTCTTCCGGGAGGGGTGTATCCCAGTCAGATAGTTCAGAGGTAAGCTCTCTAAGGAGGGCTCTTCCCTGGATCGTGACAGGTGCCAGTAGACTCAGGGGATCAAAAATACTGTTGACTGTGGATAGGACTCCACGTCGAGTGAATGGTTTATCCACGGTTGATGCAGAGTAGGTGAACGTGTCAGACGTGATCTCCCACAGTAGACCTAAGCTCCGTTGTGTGGGTGCAGTTTCTCCACTTAAATCCAGGTCTTTGACGACTGGAGCACAATCTTCCAGTGGAAAAGCCTCTGTGACTTCTGGACTGTTTGATACGAACTTGTGCAAGTGCAGGTTTGATTCTGCGAGAGAGGCCTGTGTTCGCTGGAGGAGGTCGATGGCTTTGGCTTCAGATGGTAGGGATATTAGGCCATCATCCACGTAGAAGTGTCTTTCTACAAACGCGACAGTATCGGCTCCATGCTCTCGTGAGCCCTCTCTTATGGCTCTTCGTAGCCCATAAGTTGCAACAGCAGGAGATGGTGAGTTGCCAAAGACGTGGACCTTCATCCGGTACTCAACAACTTCCTTGTTCACGTCACTGTCCTTATACCACAAAAACCGGAGGAAGTTGCGATGGTTTTCGTGCACTAAGAAACAATGAAACATCTGTTGGATGTCTGCAAGAATTGCAACCCTCTCTTTCCGGAAGCGTAAAAGCACTCCAAGGAGGGAGTTGTTGAGATCGGGTCCAGTGAGGAGCACGTCATTGAGGGAGACGCCGGAGTACTGGGCACTGGAATCAAAGACAACCCTGATCTGATTGGGTTTATGTGGGTGATAAACCCCAAACGTTGGGAGATACCAGCACTCCTCCCCTTCTGTCAGCGATGGTGCTTCCTCTGCATGTCCATTTGCAAATATCTTCTTCATGAATGTCACGTACTGTTCTTCCATTTCTGGTTTTCTTTTCAAGGTTCGTTGCAAGGATGCGAACCGATTGACTGCCTGCCCTTTGTTATTTGGTAAAGGCTGGCGTAGTTCTCTGAAGGGCAGTGGGGCGACCCAACTGTTAGCTTCATCTCTGTAGACGTTTGTGTCCATTATCTTCATGAAGATGGTGTCTTCCACTGATGGAGCAGGTTTGTTGTCGTTCTCAGTACGGTTGAACACTGTCTGTCCTAGCATACTCTCTGGTGCTGTACCAGACCTGTTAAGGCTACGGGGCGTCTCCTTGACATGCATGAAGCTTGTACAGGGTTGAAAGATTGAGTGGCGACCGCTGTCTAGCACGTTTGTCTTGAACGTGTTGACTGTTGGTTTATGTACATTACCCAAGCACACTTCTCCTATCACTACCCAACCTAAATCCAGACGTTGGGCAAAGGGGGCATTATGCGGTCCGTTGACCTGCTGCCTTACCTTGTGTGCCCTAAGGACATCTCTTCCGAGCAGCAGTAGTATTTCTGCCTCTGGGTCCAGTTCAGGGATGTGCTCGGCAATGTGATGGAGATGAGGCTGATGAAGAACAGCGTTCGGTGTTGGAATCTCAGACCGATTATTCGGGATCTCATGACACTCAATGAGTGGTGGGAGAGAAATGAGCACTGTGCCGTCCAGTGACTCGATTTCGAATCCTTCTGCCCTCTTGCCGGATGTTTCTATGATGCCGGAGCAAGTTCTGAGATGGTACGGGAATGGTTTGCTCTTCACACTGAACAGCTTGAAGAACTCTGGTCTTGCTAATGAGCGATTGCTCTGGTCATCCAGGATCACATAGGCTTTGATGGCCATGTCCTTTGAACCCTTGGGGTAAAGCTTTGCGAGACACATCTTTGAGCATGAGCGGCTCCACTGGCCTGGACTGCAAACTTCTGTGCAGCTTGCTCCAACGACAGCAATGTCGGGATCATCTTCTCCCTCCCCGCCGTACTCTCGTGACGGTGAAGGAGCCTTGACGGTTTGAGGAGGTGGGCCAGGGTGCATGGCTGTATCATGACTGGTGCTGTTGCATTCAAAGCACTTCACAGAGAATCTGCAGTCTTTGGCAAGGTGAGAGATGGAGGCGCAACACTTAAAACATATTCCTTTCTCTCTGAGGAAGGCCTTTCTATCATCAAGGAGTTTATTCCTGAATGTTCTACACCTTTTAAGGGGATGGGGTTTGTTATGTAACGGGCAGTTCTTGTAAGGGTCGTTGGTTGTGGAAAGATCCGTTTTGTGCACTGAGATGGGTTTGTTGGTGTTAAAGTTCCGTGAAAATGGTTTGTCAGGTTTGGTGGGTGTTGTGGTGCTGCCTTGATGAATGAAGCTAGGGTCGCTACGCTTTTTTGCCTCGTAGCTAACAAAGTTGCAAAAATACTCGAAGGGGGGGAAACGCCCGTCGCTTCCTTCTTTGTACCGTGACCCTGCGGACACCCACTTCTCCTGAAGCCCGTAAGGGAGTTTGTCCACGATTGGTCCTATCCCGCGAGAGGTGTCCAGATAGGACAAGCCGGTCAGATATCCATCTTCTTTAGCACCTTGGATCTCTGCAAGTAGATCCCCAAGCTCACGTAACTTCAAGTGATCCTTGGCTGAAATCTTAGGAAAGTTGTCCAGGCGCTGGAACATTGACTTTTCGATGACTTCGGGGGCAGCATAAGATTCACGCAACCGTTCCCATGCTTTGTCTAGAGCCAGATTGGGGTTGTTGACATGCACCGATCGCATGCGTTTAACCTGTTCACTAGATTCTTTTCCAAGCCATTTGGTCATGAGGTCCAACTGTTGGGTTGCTGTTAGGTTGACTTCGTTGGCTGCACTTGAGAAGGAGGAGTACCATGCACGATAATTCTCGGGCTTGTCATCAAACTGGTACAGCCCTGAAGTCACAAGGTCTCTTCGTACCAAATACTGTGCCAAAGGCTCCCCTAAATTGGACGTGGGTGTGCCAGTTTGAGGGAAATGTCGTGGAGTATACGACGGAGCATGAGCATTCATGGTGGGGTTGGCTCTACTAACCTTAGCCTTTGTTTCAGTTTTAGTTGGGTCAAATAATTCTGGTGGAGACGGTTGCTTGATGTCTGCATTTTCCCTGCTGACAGGTTGTAATTGTGAATCGTCTTCCACAGGTGGATGCCATGATATGAAGCTGTCATGTGACCTTGCTTTGAGTGAGGGAGCAACGGGTAAGGGTGAGGAAGGAGAACGATTTTTAAGGCTGATCTGGGATAGAACGTATTCACTGGTGCGTTCGATTTTCCCCTTTTCGGATTCAGATTTCCCGTCTTCGATAACAGACTGCATCGCCTCTGCGTCTTCCAACACTCGAGCTGTCACTATGGCTGCGTCAGCTTCTCTATGAAGGGTTAGCACTTCCAACTCTGTGTCTAACCTTATAGTTTCCAATTTATTTTGAGCGTCTCTAGTAGCTCTTTCTGCTTCTCTAGCAGCCTTTTCCAATTTTAGCTTAGCCTCCTGGCTAGCATATGAAGCTCTCACCTTTGCTGCTTCTGCTTCAGCCCGAGCATGGGCTGCCCTTACTGATGATGCTGATGTTTTGCTGCTCCTAGCACTGCCGACAGCCGACCTGTTGCTTGTTGCCATCGCGACCACTTCAAAACATCCAATGCTGCCTTTTCACTATAGTGTTCTCGTGCAGTGTGTCGAAACTCTGACTAAACACTGAGTTAAACCGTAGCCAATGAGACAAAGTCGTAGTAAGCTTGACCTTTTACTTTCACTTCTTCATCAACAGACGGTGAAAACTGCAAATACAATAATACAAAAATATTGTGTCTATTTATGACAACCTTATGACTAACATCACGTTATGCATAGTTATAAATAACAGAAACTGTCCAATACTGAAATGAGGCATTCTGATTGACAATTGCATCACTTTTTAGCTTGTATACAACTACAACTCAAATCGCCCTAAACAACACATCAAACAGTTTTTCGAACTAAATCCATCATAATATAACATCTTCAACATGTCCTTTAACAATCAAACAACTCACGGCATTGCCACTCTGATGCCTCCAAGTGGATGCTGATTGATTATGTTCCGATGCACATGTCGGCCATTCTTTCTACCCAGCTAAGTTCAACAGGAAGATCGCCGGAAGAGACTGAACCGGAAGTGACTAAACCGGAAGTGACGTCGTCGCAAAAACTAAAACAACAAAATAATATTAATTTTTACATTAGCTAATTTAAACTGTAAAGTAATTATTTAAGAAATAAATGCAATAATATTAAATGCCTGGAGAGGCAACACAATGACCCCTGAGCGAAAAATGCTAACGCACTTTGGCGCAGAACTCAAGATAAAAGACCCTTATTACTTATCGTAGCCGCACCATGAGCTGCACATACAATATATCTGATTAAAGCTGAGGTTTCACAGATTAGTTAGGTATATATATCATCACTGAGTGATCCTAACTCGCGACAGGGGAAGCAAACACAGACATCACAACACGTACCTTTACGTAGCTTTTACGGGAGATTGTCTCACCGTAGCTGTCAATCTGATCAAAAGACTTGTTCAATGGCAATAAAACGAGAAAAAACGCGGCTGAATCGGTTAATCCATAGGTTGATAATGTTTCTGTGGAATAATTTTTGAGACCTGAAAAACAGGCTCGGGGCTTAACAGGTTTTAACAATCCTAATATCCTTAAGTGAGGATGTTAGCTTAGTTTAGCATGAAGACTGGACATGGGGTAGCGGCTAAACACACATGTCTGAACTGGAGTCTCTTGAATAAACAGCTATTGCACAAAAGCCCGTAAACCCATAAGCTTTTTTTGTATGGATCAAACTAAAAAGAGGTTTACCTCCTTTTCCTGTTTGAAATAAAAATATATGGCGTGTTTTCTTGTGAGATTTATAGGTTTCTTAAGATTTAGGCTAACCAAAGCTATCTATCTCTACTGACACAGAAATATATTGGACAAAGACTGCATTTTGGAATCAATCCTCTTATCTAGGCTATGTAGGTGTATCCTCAAAAATGCTGAACTTTAAAGCATTTTGATCACAATATTGATGACTCATTATCTTTAAAGTTGAAATAGGGACATTTGTTGTCGACCTGCGGGAAGTATATCTTTATCCGCTAAATGCTTCACGATGTAAATAGATTGTTGTACCTTTTGTCTGACTGCCTCTTTGTGACAGGTGTTTTTTTTATAGAAACAAGCTGCTCTTATCATATAGATCAGGGGTATTCAACTACAATTCAACGAGGTCCAGTTAGAGAAAATCTCCCCATGCAAAGGTCCGGAACATCAAAATGTCTAACTTGCTTCATAAATTAGTGTGATATTGAAATGACCTGTAGCTTTATCAACGTCTGCATGTAATCAACAACTGACTGCCAATCAAATAAAGAAAGTACAATTCAAAAACAACAATATTTATTGTAAATTAACATTGAACTATACAGATATAAAGTAAATACTGTGGATATGTGTAATGTTCCTCTCGGGCTGCATTTAAAAATAAAATAGAGAAAATAAATAAAATAGCTTTTGAAAATATGTGCATCTTAAAGTGCTTAATTTTGGATTAACAAAATAAAGTGTAGCAGCAGCTTGAGTTTCTTTTTTCTTTGTTAACCGTTTCACATCATGACTTAACAGTTTCAGACGATTATAGAACAATATCACTCTTTACACATCATAACAATTGAACAGTTTTAAAGTTTCCCTTTCTTTCCCTCTTATATTGTGGTCCCTCACTCACTTTTTTAAAATTCGGTGCGAGAATTGAGCTCGAGCTTTTCCTGCCAGGAGTTTGTAAATCTGGGCTGAAATGGTGTCAGGGCCATTCTCATACACATGCAGGTGCTCATTGGTTACAGTGATGCAAACACAGGTATGGTGAAAAAAGAGAGAACTATTCGAAGCAGAAAAAAAACAGCGTAATATACCATCTGGCAAAGGCCTGTGCTATAATGCTTCAATTAACTGGCTATTCTTTATAATATACTCAGATCAGTAGGAGACAGAGATGTTACGTTATAAATCAAGGGTTTTTATTATTATTTACAGCAGGGGTGGGGAACCTTTTTCCTTTCAATTTTTACAACATCCTCCGAGGGTCGTACAAATGATTGAACTCAACCTCTGCTTAAAAAAACTAAAATCACAGCCCATTCATTTCGCCTTCCTTTCATGCTGTGCAAAGAAAAAGCAACCTCTTAATCCAGATATCTCACCATGACTCGCGCATGCATGCATGTGCACGGCATGGCATGACCACCAAAACCGAAAGATATGGACACAAGATGTGTGCAAATGTATTTAGTATCCTATCGATGTGAACATGATTTAAGTGGGGGGGACCTAACCTCCTCTAGGGGGGTCCGGGGGCATGCTCCCCCGGGAAGATTTTTTTTTTAAATATTGAAGTTAAAAGCATCAATCTGGTGCACTTTGAGAGCAAAATGAAGAGATCTATGGATTCATCTTTCAACACCCATATGAAACAGAACTGTAAGCAGATTTTTCTTTTTCGATATTTTACAAATCACTCTCCTTTTAAACTCTATTCTTGTTATTTTTAACAACTTTTTTGTTACTGTCATATAGTATTTTATACCTGTTTTTCATTTAGTCTCATTAATAACTATAATGATCATATCAAGGTGTGCCTTAACCCCACTGAGCTGAGGTTATCTGAGCCTCTCAGGAGAGAGCTCTCTTCCACCTGGTTGTAGAAAAGCTCTTTAAACTCGTTAGCATAGCTAGCTAACCAGATACTAATAACAACAGATCGCCACTGTGCTTACAACTAAAGACACAGCCACGCAAACACTGCGGCATGTGTACTGCTCCTTATGGGTACTGCAATATTTGAAGGGCTGGAGCGGCGTTCCGGTGCTCTCTGTCAGCACTCCTTTCAGACGAGACATATACCACGTGAAGACACGTTACGCTCGTGTTGTGTTCAAGGAACCTGTCCTTGGCCAAGAAAAACAGGTACTCGCTTGTTTAATTATTTTTGCGGTCTAGATTTCTTCTTCTTTTTTGAAGTGAGAAGTTGTCCGTCAGTCTCGGACTGACGGACGGACTCCCCAACCCCCCCACCCCCAAAATGAAAACTCTTCGGTTCACAAATTACACAAGTCACCCAAATCAGCGTTAAAAAAGCGGGAGGCGCCGAAAAATCCCCTATTAATGCATTGATTATAGCTCCGGGTCCGTATAGGTCGGCGTCTGGGTCCGGATCCGGACCGCGGTACGCCTTTTGCCGACCCCTGATAGATGATCGACTTTCAGTGCGTAAATTAAACATAAACTAAGTGTGTAATTAAATATTATCTGTACTTCTGATAAAATAAAAACATTTCCTTTCATGCAAAGGGTAAATCAAATAATCACTAAGATTTCCTTTTCTTTCAAAAAAAATTACACAGCCAAGCGTTTTTACATTAACCTCTCAAATCATAATTTCAAATGGAATAAATATCTTATTTGGCGAACATCAAAGTGGAGCTTGAATAAAGAATCATTTTATCTTTGCCAAGGGACTGTGTTATTAAATGAAGACTTCAGCTTGAAATAATATTCCATATTAAAGGATGTGCATCATATCCCCTGACAACGTTCAGCTTTTTATCTCAGTCTTGGATGTCTTTGTCTTTTTGTTTTCATTTGAAACAGATATTTTAACTCGTTTGATACCTGCTGCTGAAGGAAGCCTGATGTGCAGTAGCAGCTAAGCAGGAAGATAAACACACACACACACACACACACACACACACACACACACACACACACACACACACACACACACACACACACACACACACACACACACACACACACACACACACACACACACACACACACACACACACACACACACACACACACACACACACACACACACACACACACACATATGGATTCATAGCCATGTTTACTATCCTGTATGTCTGTAATGTGGCTTCAAGGCTGCACCTCTTTCCCCCACTCAACATTCATCTTCAAGGCATTAACTAAATCACTCTGAAGGACCCCCCCCCCCCTCGCTCCTTAAACTGTAGGCTAATATAATTTGTTCATCGAAGGTTGTGTGGGTTCAGCTGATTACGTTAGCATTGCTGTGACGAGAGTCAGCTCTTGTCAGCTCTTCAACAACGAGAGAAGCTGGCTTTGGGCATTCAGGCTTTAGGAGATGGAGATATACATTGTAGAGCAAGAGGGGAAACAGAAGTGGATTGTCATTGTTTCTTTATTGTGACTAACTTTACATTATTAAATATAAGATAAATACCTAACTGGGGATAATTTGTTTTTATGTTACACTTTAACTTTATTGGTGTAAGAAGATAACTGTTCCTTTCGCATAACATTGTGCTCATTAGACTGATTAATTGTGAAAAATGTGACATGTGCATAGAATGTGACATTTGTTCAGCTTCATTTAGGGAACATTTGCTGAGTCCTGTTATTTTACAGAGAATGGTTAGCTTCACATTTAATATAGTTCCTTATATTTACAGTTCTTGTCTCCTCTTCTCCCTTGGGCCTATTAAGGATTAATTGAAGCAGAGCCACTTACCGCTGATGAGATCAATGGGAGAACCAACACTGGACATACACCATTTTCATTACTTACCGGAGTTTAATACATGGGCAGCCTCCGCAGCAATCAGTGAGTGCAGCAGTAAAGGCTTCAGAATCTACCAAAAAAGAAAGAGGTGCAGCTAAATTATATTCCATAATGTGGATGGGTGATAGTGATTTTCCATAACAGAAAATAATATGGCTGAATAACTAAAAATACATTTGACTTAAAGCACATTGCAATATATTAAAGTCTCAGATGAAATGCAGTAAATCAAGATCAAAGTGGTAGCACCATAGAAAAATAAGGATTAAAGAAGTTAATTTATGATTAAACAGGCAGGTTTTACCTTCAGTTTCAAACACACACACACACGCACGCACGCACGCACGCACGCACGCACGCACGCACACACGCACACACACACACACACACACACACACACACGCACACACACAATGAGTGAGGTGGTCTTTCCTTCCATGTTGGTGTCAGTGAATCAATAGCTGCAGTGTATCAGACAAATGGCACGAGAACCCTGTCAATCACATCGAATGGTGAAACCTGCTGATATCTGTCAAAACTCAGTCTCAGCTGGAACAAAGAAGCTGTTTATCAACCATATTTTGTTGCAATCAACATATGGAGAACAACTGAAAGGGAAACACCTGTGGTTTGTAAAAAACAAAACAAATTGGTTTCTTTTGTCGAAGAATGATGAATCAAAACAGTTTGCTGTTACAAACACACACATTTTTTTTGTTAAAAAATGTAAATGATTAAAAATGTCCATTTTACATTTATTGATAAATAATGTAATCTCTATAATTTATTGTTTTGATTGACAAAGGCCTTAACTCGTTGGAACTTGCTTTTTTCAAACCATCAAAGAAATAAAACAAGGGGTTGTCAATAAGTACACAAAACAAGTCTCAGTGAGTCTGACAGCTGAAAGCGGGATATGTAGTAGAAGTGCCAAGAGCAGAAACATACCGGACAGGCTTCAACACACGAATGTCAATATATGTCATTCACAGTATGCTTGTATGACTGCCCACACAAACTCTTCAAATGTATATTACAAAGCCTTGGCTAATGTTGCATTATATTTGTTGAGCATATTATTGTTATATAAAGACACACTTACATCTGATTACTTATGAATGCGCTTCTTCAGCCTGAGAGGATGTTGTACAAGCTCAGTAAGTGAATCATCAAGTATGAGTCAGGATCACATTGGTCTGATAGGCGAGTGGATTCATGGAAAATATCACATGGCTGTCATTATCCAACCTGACACTGTACCTGCCCAAAGGAAGTTCCAGAGAACTTCCAGACCACGCTATGATTTCATTAAACTCCCCGGATGAAAACCTGCTTTTGGAAGAGTCACATAAGACATTATCAAGATGCTTGCGATGTTCTCACATGAGTGATTAAGATACAGTAGTTTATCATTTTACAAATCACTGTTGCAAGAAATATCATGGGGAGGAATGTTTTCTTACCTTTTTAATGACTGGAAAGTGTGTGTTTGTGTATTTATTGTGGCTAACTGTCTAATATGCAACCGTCTTGGGACTTAAAGCAGATTGCCCATGACACAGATCTGAGCTCATTTGAAACACAAAGGAATAAAGAATACCAAAAACCTTTCTCTCCACGCGCCCAAGTAAACACCGAAATAGCAGGGTATATTATCAAGAGAATATTTTATCTGTATTTCCCAAAGTCCTTGAATTAGTCTCCTAGGTATGCAATATCTGTATACTTCAACATTCAGTACAGTATTTTTTCCTGCATAGAATTTTTCAAAAGATGCAGGAATATTTCAAAGTGACAGATTATTTATATAAATGAAATGGAGAATGATCCCGATCAACAGAACTGTGGCATTTTCAGTTTGCTTGCAGAACAATGTGCTCAGGTCACTAAGTGAAACACCTCTGTTTCCCCAGCTTCAGTTTGTCACTGTGCTATAGTGTTCTTGCCTCAGCTCCTGCTGTAATAAATCCTGCAATCATTTATGTTCCTGTCAACAGTATTGCCAGCATTAATAAAATGTACCCTGGGGACCGGGTTGGATATGTGTGTGTCTGTGTGTGTGTGTGTGTGTGTGTGTGTGTGTGTGTGTGTGTGTGTGTGTGTGTGTGTGTGTGTGTGTGTGTGTGTGTGTGTGTGTGCGTGAGTGTGTGCGTGTGTGTGTGTGTGTGTGTGTGTGTGTGTGTGTGTGTGTGTGTGTGTGTGTGTGTGTGTGTGTGTGTGTGTGTGTGTGTGTGTGTGTGTGTGTGTGTGTGTGTGTGCGTGTGTGTGTGTGCAATTCCTGGGAATAACTGCATACGTTTATTCCATTGAAAATAATAATAGACTAAAGAAGCAAACACTCATGGTCTGGACATGTTAAATAAAAGGTTATCCAGAATATATCAGGCATATCAATGTATAGGGTTACATGTGTAAGCACAGTTTAGTGGGTCAGGTTGGGTTAGCTTTGGAGGTCCATGGTTATATTAATATTGTGAAACTATCATAAAGCTCAATCTGCAGAGAAATGCACACAGGCTGTACTCATGAGGTGCCTTTAAACGAGCTGCCAGGACTTCATAAGGTTGTGATGTCACAGCTTTATATAGGTACAAAGCGCCCCTAAAGTTATTCCCCAGCTGCAATGACGATGCAGAGAAGTTGAAAGCAAAATCGCAGTGACCAATCCAAACCAACTGGGCTTTTTTAAGAAGGGAGTTTAAAAAGACAGGCACCAAAACAGAGTGTTTGGACAATGAATACAGGTCAATTGAAACAGACAGTACAACAAGAATGTCTTATTTGAACAATAAATCAACTTCTAGCAGAAACCCCAAATACAGGTTTTAACCTGAACATGTCCTCTTTATGTCCTCTTCTGTGAAAATAGATTGTGCAGTTTAACATGAGTGGATTGGAAACATCTTTGTAAACAGATTGCCAATCATTAACAGAACCTTAATGGAAAAGGGCATTTAGGTAACACACAAATTGAGAGATTGTCAAGAAATCTCAGGGGAGTACTGAGCAAAATCTCTTAATACTAAAAGACAAAAACTGAAAAGAAATGATGTGAATAACAGCCAATCACTTGGCTTACAGGTTGAAACTGATTTTCTTCCAGGAGAGACTCAAGTTT
>NC_136904.1:74764957-74922457 GCF_949606895.1 Notothenia rossii
ACATTTCAAAAAAACTACAGTGCCTAGCTGTGTAAGGAATTTGCTCAGCTTTTTAATTAAAAAACAATTTATATTTATGACCCGAATTTAAAGATTGATGTCTTCAGTCTGAATGAATGGGCTTGTGGTTGAAAGCTATAGATTGAGTTGGGAAGAATAGAGATTTTTGGTTTTGGTCTTAATTGTTGACAATAAGTAAAATACAGAATTTCTCTGGACATATCCTTGAACAAAAAAAAAAGATTTCCATAAAAGTGGACACTTTTCCCAGCGTACCCAACCTGTCGTTTTTCTCGGTTAACTTTTGAATTAAGGCGAGTCCATAGATTCCAAAAGACACCAACAGACAACAATTCTGAGAAGAGATATGCAGAGAGAAGTCATCGAGACATAAGTAACACATAACAATGACAAAAATCACTGTATGAAGTGACAACAACAGAGTGTGCCTTGTAGTTTAAAACAGACAGACCAAGGAAAACGTGAGGACTGACGTAGGAGAATTTATACGTGGAGTTGCTCAATCAGTTAAAATGCTTCAACCATTTCCACTGTGTCAGACACACTGTCAAACAAACCAATAAAACCCGCAGTTTTTAACCACTTTGCAGAATTAATCAAATGTCCTGAAGGCTTATCGACTTAGGAAGGGATCAATAATGACCGTTGCTACTGACACCATCCCGGGAGGAACAAACATTTCCTGTCTCCACTAACCTGCTGTGGCCGGACGGTCAATACAGGTTTGAGATGAGCAAACCATCCTAGGCACACATACAAACACATACAATGTCAAACTAGAATTTGTAATAATTTTTAAGGACGATATAAGACCTTTAAAACTCTATGAACGAAGCATACTGCTTATTGGTGCCAATCATTTTCATTATTATACTTTCCAGCCATCTGTTGGGTATATATATATAAATGAAAATGAACACAGTGTGTGCTTTTTTTTGTCAATGTTTTTGTTTGTTCAAGAATTCAGGTTTATATTGGATATGAAAGAAATCTGCCGATTTAGCCAATAGCGATCTTTCGTTTGGTGGGTCCAGGGTTCGGTGATATTGGTGGTTCTTAATCTGACATTTAATGTTTGGAATTATCGAGTTACAGGAGGAGTAAGATCTAGGTGAACATAAAACATGAATAAGAAATATATTTTGGGCTTCAAGTAAACAAAATAACAGTAACTTGCAAATTCAGTGCAATGTTTCTATCAATACGACATGGACCCTACACATATTATTGCTCTATTAAAAAATGTACTCTACGCAAACTTAAAACTCAAAGTCTGTAAAGTTTCTGTTGTTGCACACACACACACACAAACACACACACACACACACACACACACACACACACACACACACACACACACACACACACACACACACACACACACACACACACACACACACACACACACACACACACACACACACACACACACACACACACACACACACACACACACACACACACACACACACACACACACACACACACACACACACACACACACACACACACACACACACACACACACACACAAACACACACACACGCACATACACTGCTTTGTAGACACAATTCCTCGGTTAGCTATATTGCACTATTCTCGTTGCCCACAGCTAGTTCTTGTAGACGTCCACTGCGGTCACTCTTTGTTTCCCCCTAGTTACTCAGATCGCTGTCTTAGCGCTTAAATTAAAAAGGTTTTCATGATTGTAAATTCACAGAGTTATGAGTTAAAAAAAGAACAAGTAAGGTATGCTTGACACGGCTGATTGACAGTCAACTTTCTGGGTCTAGGCAAGGTATCTTAAAAAAGAAGGAGGCACCGTTTAATCAGCATAAAACAAACTTTTGGAGTCACTCGGAAGCCACAGCAGATTTCTGTTGATTCGGCTTCCAGTGCGGCAGTAGTTTCCTGAAGAATGTTGATGCGTCGTACATTATTCCCTCTTCTTAAAATTCCTTGGTTTTAGTTTCCTTTGTGCCTTTGTTGCCTAGTCGTTTTTTATGACCAATTCCTCTGGACTGGATGCCCCATCATCGCTGAGGATCTCAGAGTTGATGAATGTCCCAGCCAGTGACGCACCCAGGGACTGCCTGACGGGCGTTATCTCTGAGAGAATTATGTTATCATGGTTGCTCACCAGCGTGTCTTTGTCCATGATCTCGTCGCTATGCTTGGACACAACGGCATCCAGGAAGTCATACTTATGTGACCACATACCACTTTCGAATAGGTACTTCGTCATGTAAGAAAAGGCAACATTTGCCAGGAAGGAGGCCAGCATGGACATTGTCTTGAAGGGAAACCTCTGCTGGACGAAGTACTCTACGTCCCCAGTGACGTGGTGGATCTTCTCCTGGGTCACCCAACCGGGGTAGTAGATGAACGGAGGCAGTTTGAGGTAGGGCTCCCCTCCACCAATACGCAGCAGAAGACCAAAGACATAGCCAGCCACAGAGCCATAGGTATTGGTGCCTTTGACAAATAACACACTGAGAAGTTGGGGAAAGATGATGATGTAGACCAAGTCGGAGCTCAGGTACCACAGGCCGTACACTGATCCTGTTAGCAAGGCCATAGCAGTGGCAAGAGCACCGAATACAAAGATGGTGCAGCGCATCACCCAAACAATCTCATTATCTGAGGCCTGGAGCAGAGCAGATAGAGAGAAGAAAGGAAAACATAGAATAAAGACAAGAAAAGAAAAATGTCAGATTATAACAAGACTGCAGATAGGATAGCAGGTGTAATGACGGCCGTCTTAGCATAGGGTGTTAGCTCAGACTGAAAGGAATTCTTTTTTGGAAGCATTTTGTAACAATTTGAACTGATGATGGTCCTAGAAAAAAGGTCAGAGCATCACCAGGTTTGTAAACAATTATCCAGACGAAGACAATAATGTTTGTATCCAGTGAAGCAATCTGTGCAGTAGTTAACCGGACATTTCCACCTGCTGTTGGGTTAATAGAAGTCAGGGGATCCGTCATCAGGACTTTTGGTTCTCCTGGGACTGTCAGTGTTTGGTCAAAGGTATATATTTCATGTCATCAGTGGTTTATAGAATATAATTACCACTGTCATTTTAAAATAATATAACTTCCCACTCCTTTTGTGTCTCTGTTTTGCATGTTCATCAGTAACAATCATCTCACACATTTGCAAATCACTGGGATGAGATTGGAATTGATTTGTCAATGATTTGACTGATTTTTGCAACAACTAATTTAAACTGTGCAGATATTTGTTTGTGTTATTGTTGGCAGTCTTACCGATTGCCGAAAAGCGAGCTGATAGATGTTCCTGGCGAACATGGAGCTGGCGGAGAGAATGGAAGAGTCTGCTGACGACATGACCGCAGCCGACACTGCTCCCAGACCAAAGAAGGAAATGTAGGACGGGCAGAGATGCTGAAGCACTATGGGAAGGATCATGTCCGATTGATCCATATCCTTCGGAGGGAGGGCTCCATAAGAAGTCTGATTCCAGTCTGGGGTAAAAAATGGGATACAAATGTAAATAATTCAGTAATATTCAAAGCAGATCAAGATTATCTTTGTGCCAAATGGGAAAAAAATGCCAGAATTAAGTAAACAAACAAACAAAAAACACTAAGCGGCATCTAGTGTGAGGCAAGGTCCCAACATAACGTTGAGGAGGCTGCACTAGGAGTGCGCTCCTGTGATGAGATTTCAAACATCATGGTTTTAGCCAGTTTAGCCAGAAATTTAAAGTGGACAGATTATAAAACTACATTATCATTTTTGTACTGATCCTGTGTTTTTTCAGACAAAAGGTTCAACTTTGAGGCCATATTAAAATACTCCCTGTCGATACACTTGTTTGAGCAGCTCAGAAACAAAGAGTCTGAATAAAAGCAAGGATTATTAATTTAATGCAGGGGTACAGTCAAAAATAAAGCGAAAAAGCCCAAGTTAAAGAGAAATGCCAAAAATAATGGATACCCAGTATGAAACCCAAGCAATATTAACCATGGTTAATACACAGGTTTATCCCTATTGGATCCTGTGTCATAACATGAAATATGAGCCCGTATTTTAGAATACATAATGAAGCTGAAGTGCATTATAAATGTAAATGTTATTGATTATCATAGAATGAACAATGATTAATGTGAGCTATAATCCATTGATTCCAATGAGACACTTACTGACCAACTACAGAAAGATTGTATGCTGTATATAGACATTATTTTCTAGGAAGGAAACCCTGAATACGGGACTTTTTAGGGGAATTTAAAAAGTAATATTTAACAGGAGTCTACAGCCATGCCAGCGGCACAGTGCTGCTATGACATACATGCTAACATCAGCATGCTAACATGCTCACAGTGTCTTTGCTAACATCCTGTGTTCAGCAGATACATAACAGTGTTTACTATGTTCACCATCTTAGTTTAGCTTAGCAAGCTAACATTTGCTGAAAAACAGTGAGCCCAAATTACTCCTGAGGCTGATGGAAGTGTTATTAGTTTTGCAGGTATTTAGACATTAACAAAAGCAATAGGCAAACTAGAATATCGACATGTTGAGAACATGAATGTTTGCAGCAAACGTAGGGCTTTTAATCTAATAGTTAGTGAGATAGTATGTCAGTCAAAACAACAACTAATGTGCTCCTCATGGTGGCGCTTGAGGAAACTATGAATCTAGCAGGTCGGTCATTCCTGCCCTTCATATACAGTATATCCTCCTATCAGCCGGGCATATGTTATTTAAGTATGAAGTACAAGTCTTTTCATAAAACCCTTAAACCCTCTGAAAACCTTCTATCTTTCTGTCTCGTTTTTATCTTTCTCTTTGTCCTCCAGAGGTATACAATCTGTGTCTTCCTCCCTCTCCCCTGGATATTCACTAGCAGCGGTTGATTAGTGTCTGTTATACATGAAACAACTTTAGACGGACCAGATTAATTAGCTTCCCTTCAGATGTAATATTCACTAAATCGGCACGGTCTGATGACTCTCTCCTCAGCTGTTGTGACAGGATCCATCTGATGTTGTTTGCTCTCCAGATACATGATTATGCTGGTGTGCAAACAACCCAGGAAACCGAAGCAGGGTTTTCTTTGATCAAAAATTCCTGTTTGAATAAAGGATCAGATTCCTAGATGTTTCAAAAGTGTTGTGATCTTTATCTAACTGTTCAACCAATATCCTCATGTGTTTGTGTGTGTATGCACATCATTTAAAGGTAGGTAAGAATGGAGAAACCAGCTCGAGTGCGCTAGGATTTAAAAAAAATCTGCCCCTTCCTTCAGACTTCCTTATCTCTTCCTCCAACACACACGAACACGCACATGACCAACGAGGGCACGAGATAAGTTTGTGCACAGATGGAAGGCTGACAGGCAGGTAAGCCATCAAGTTATTTTAGCCATGGCTTCCACAGATGAAATGTTTTAATGTATTTATTGTCAAAGCATTTCATGTATTCATTGCTATCGGGATGTTAAGAGCATTCCATGGAAAATAACAAAAAGTGTTTCTGAAGTGAATTACCTATTCCACCTTTAAGCCCCTGTCACACTGTCCCGAAATTGATACCCGATGGACACACGATTAAGGAAATGTTCAAATTCGGCTCTGATCGTAACAACATCGGGCCATTCGTGAGGGCATCTTAAGCCATCGTATGACCGCCGGTGGAGTTTCTCAGGCTCCGGCAGCAACTTCGGGAGCGGTGGCAACATCTTTGGCATCACAAAGCATTGCCGAAGGACCTTGTGAAGGTTCATTTTCGTGTTGACTTCGTGTGTCCATTTTGCCCTTCGTAAGGCATTCGCGAGGGCATCTTAAGCCATCGTATGACCGCCGGTGGAATTTATCAGGCTCCGGCAGCAACTTCGGGAGCAGTGGCACAATCTTTGGCATGCCAAAGATGGCTTAAAGAGCATCTTGCAGGTTGTTATTTTTTGTTATTTTTTCTACATTTATGCTTAAACTTGCTTGAAAATTACAATTAAAAGTGAATGCAGGATTTGATATGTTTTACGAGACATAAGGGCAGGAATTCAGAGGGAAAGGAGCAATTTTGAGCTCTGCTCTTAAAAACGGCTTTTTTTTAAGTTCATACGTCAAACGCGTCATATTACATCACACAGGGGACACATCTCCGCTCTCTGACCGCGGGTATAGTAGAGTTGCGTTGAGTAGAGCGGTTGTGTTTTAAGGAGCTGGTATTTTTCGGTAGTTTTACATTGTATTTCACAATTTGTAATCATGGTGCAGTATTGTGTTTGTGCAGGTTGCACAAATATCAGCCTGTCAGGACATCGAGTCCACAGTAAAAAGGACCGGAGCTAGCGTTCGTTCCTGGGTGCGTTGTGCATCCACCTCCCTGCAGCACATACTCTCCACAGCTTTATCAGGAAACCGTATTACTTCTCTCTCCCCCCCCCCCCCCCCCCTTCGCTGCTCTCTGTCTCTCTCCCCTCCGGTACACGGCACCGTAAGACGTAGTGTGGAGTTGCATTAGGTAACGCTGTGGTGGCTGTACTGCTCCAGCCGTCTCCTTTGTGTTTGTTTGTTTCCCCCTGTCTGTGTTATTTGTGTGTGCGTGGTGGCTGTCACTCCTGGCTCCCGGCTCAACCTCCACTCACCTGCTGCAATCAGCTGTGCACCCTCCCCGACTACACACCTGCTTTCCATCAAGCCATTTACAACGACATATCAACGGAGGCTCCACAACCTTTCTCCGCCAGATCGTCAAGTATCAGCCGTATCTCGCGTCTCTCCTCCGGTACACAGCACCGTAGTGTGGAGTTGCATTAGGTAACGCGAGATACGGCTGATACTTGCGCATTAGTTTCTGTTATGGATCAGTATCAACAGTCCTGCCAGTAACGTTACTATATTATCAATGCTACTTTAGTTATAGCCTGATATATGATAGCTAACTTTATAATGTTGTGATGTGACGTTAGCTAACATTCTGTAGCTAACGCCGGTCACTCACCAAGATAGCTGCCCAGTTCTCCACTGGTTCTCCTCACACCACAGCTCAATTTCTCTCCGATGGCCGTTATTTCTTCTAATCCTTGGCTGCTCCTGGTCTCTTGTTATAAGGTTGTGGTCCGTCATATGCATTCGAATATTCATGTTCAACTTCTTCTGTGTCTTCAGTGTCGAAACTAGCATTGGGATCCATGTTTATTAATACGTTACACCGGCCGCTCTCCCCCTTGTGTCCCCCGTGTTACGTCACACGCGGGAGGTCACGTGCCGAGGCTTTTTTATGCGGAAGTGAACATTTCTTACAAAAACGACGCCAGATGTCACTGTAGTGTATATTTCTGTATATTTTTTTGAAAATCTAGTGTATTCATCATTTTCCTACACATTTATTCACAGGTGTCTTTAACCTGGAAGTTGCTCTTTAAGATGCCCTCACGAATGGCCCAATGTTGCTACGATCAGAGCCGAATTTGAACATTTCCTTTATCGTGTGTCCATCTGGTTGTTTTATTGCACAACAAAATCATGTAAACATATTATGTAAATAACCCAATTTGTGTTCTGTGAAACTAAAAAGGATATAATATATTATTTTGAAGGCGAGGAAGTTGTTGTTGCTATGGAAACAACATGATGGAGAAAACTTAATATCTTCTACATATAAAGAAGGAGAAAGTAAAGAACAAAGTCGGAAAATATCAGTACAGTATCATAATACTCTAACATAATTGTTTGTGTTACTTTCGTTGCAGTTGTATATCTTAAATGTAATGTAAATGTTGCCTTCGTGTGTGGTTCGGGGCCATCTTCGTGCGAAATTCACAATTCCATATTCGTGTGTCCATCGGTTGTCAATTTCGGGACAGTGTGACAGGGGCTTTAAGGGTGTGAGTATGATTTCAAGTGACATTGCATTTAGCTAGTTTTCTTGTCATTCGTAGGCATTGGGAAGTAAATAACATGCATTTGTAGCTATTTGATCAATAATGAATCAATACTTATCAACAATTTTCAATTCTACTTAATCTTTATTTCTTTGTCTTGTAGTATTTTAGCCAATAAGTTAGTATTCAAATATATATATATAAAGATAATTTCAAAAAGGTGGCGTAATTTAAATCATTTCCATACAAAGAAACACAGCTATTATTGATTACTGTTTTGGGTGCATGATATCAAATATGTGTGTGTTTGTGTGTGTGTATTTACCAGTGGAGGCCCCTATAGCTCCTATGAGGACAGAGGGGACGGCCATGACCAAGCAGCCGAAGGCGGCGATGAAGGAAAGGACCTGAGCGTAGGTAGCTGAAGAGGCAGAAAGAACCCGTTGAAAATAGACCTGCCAGGGAATCCCCCCCAACATCTAGAAACAGAAACACCATAATAAATACAAACACCAAAGCATCACAGTCACAAAGACCACCATAAGCACAGCTCTAACACACACATTTCTCAAGTCTGAAACTGTGCTACCAGTTATTCTAAAATATAATTTTATGTCTGCAATTATGTGAATGTCCTGTGACATACCTGCAACAATTAAACCCCCTACCTGCAACACTGATTATAACCGTGTATGCAATTTACTTTACAGTACTCTTTCTGTTGATGAATCTTCTAATGAAAAAATGGCTTACCAGCAAACAGAAGTTGTCCGCCCAGAGCCATTTGTCTTTAGGGTCAATGTTCCCCAGCCAGGGTGATTGGTAGATTACTTCCTTGGCTGTGACAGTGATGTCGGACACGGCAGGATGGGACAGGGCAAAAGGCACGCTGATCCACTAAAGGAGAAAAGGTCACAATGCAGATAAAATCATTGTTTTATATATATTTTATATCACATCTGAACCACAGTCTGTTTGCTCTCCTCCCATCAGGGAGACTGTACAGGTCCTTCAGATCCCACACCAGTAGGCTCAGAAACAGCTTTTTCCACAACACCATAACCCTCCTGAACTCTCACAGTCAGAACCAGCCCACCAACACACCCCTTTGAATGTCATGTGGCTCCAACCCACAGCACATCACACTCAGGGACATTGCACTCATTTACAATATCTTTATTTACTATTTATAACTGCTGTATCTTCCATTAATTACATCTGTATTTATCTATATATGTCTAAACCCTGCCCTTATATTTGTTCTGTGAATTAATTGAAAAAGAATGCGCTTCATTACTATTTGCACTTTCTGGTTGGATTCAAACTGGGTTTTGTTGTACTCTGTGCAATGACAATAGAGTTGAATCTAAAATAATCTAATATAATTGTGTGATATAAAACCTTTCAACATCAAAGTTGTACACTCTGAGATTGGATCCAAGTTTTGATCATTGTTCCAGAAATATCAATTTATACAAAGCAAACTGTAGAATAGTTTCTAGATGTGACACATGTCTGATATGAAGATTATGATCGCAATCGATGATTGCAATGCAACATTTGTTATCAGATTACACAGGTAGATATGGATGCTTGATATCTTTAAGATGTTTTTGGAGAGAAAATGGTCAACAACAACAATGATTTGTATGAAATATTGGTTAATGAAAACGTACATGTTTTGGGTGAAAAGATACAGGACGGGTAATGGTATTGGACCTCAGTCTATATAAATGATAAATCCTATTAGGGTCTATCCAAAGTTGGAGGTGGCAGATTCCTTGTCCCCTCTAGAGTCACTGGCTACGGAGATGTTGACAGTGAAACTCACCAAGCCTATGAAGATACAGAAGAGCTGGACCACATCTGTGTATGCAACAGAGTAGAGTCCTCCAACAAGCGTGTAGAAGATAGCAATGAGGGCTGAGATCACCACCGCCATGTTGATGTCTATGTCCACGATCACGCTCAGAGTAGCACCTGCAGGACAGCACATTAATTAGTTAACATTTATATTTTTAACACAGAGGTTTTTTAAATTACATATACGTTTTAGTATCCAGAATTCACCCACCCAAGGCAGATAAAATGGCCGCAGACCAGAAGATTTCCCCCATGAGTGCCGGGATGAAGAGCAAGCCGCCCATCCTTTTCCCATATATCTGCTGGAAGGGATCCAGCATGGTGACGTAACCACGGGAACGCATGGGCTTGGCAAAGAAAAGGCCACCTGAATGATGTCAGACAGAAGAACTCTGTATAAGTGTATGTTTTTATAAACAAGATACTGTATTTCTTACCAGTGTTGTATTGCTTTACAACATCATACTATTGTTTACTACTGTTACTGCTAAAGCGCAATTCTGTAGTATTTAAAAACAGCAGAGACCTGAAAGCTGTTTCAATAGATTAATCTAACACATTAAGTATACACTTATTTACAAATGAATGTTATCAACCTGTGCTATTACAGTTTTAGGTCTTCAATGTATTCCCATACAACGATGGTGGGAAGTGACAAAAACAAAAGCAGACATTATGTAACTGTTATAGATCACCCATCTACCGACATGCCACAATACTGTGGAGTTAATGGACAAAATCAATGGTTACCTTGAAAGCAGAAAAGTTAATTATATATATATATATATATATATATATTTTTTTTTTTTAAAGAAAGGTCTTAAAAGTAGACATTGTTTCTTACCTACTACGAGGCTGAGAGCGTAACCAAAGGGTGCCTGTGCCCATGCCAGTCCGAAGCCTGGCAGGTAGACATACTCTGCTGTCCCATTGATGTAGCCCCCACCCACCCAAGTGGCTGAAACCAAGAGAGAGAGAAAAACATTTGAGTACTTTATTGTATTTTCCATAAAATGATTCTAACAAAAAAAAATCATTCATGATGCGGTTGTCTAGTATGGAAGGATTAAAAAGGAAACGTAGATTGCAGTTGAAATTATAATTTGGCATACATCAGACTGACTGAATCCATTTGTTTTTTGGAAAACAGGTTTATTTGGATGTCAATCTAAAGGACCCGAGACCTCCCTAGGTGACATTTGGACTTACAAAACAAAACTAAAATGTTTCAGTCGTTAGTTGCGTCATCTGTAAGTGCTTAGCAATCTAATAAATGTAATGCTGAAAGTAGTGGCAATAAATCACATGTGTGGCTGCAGTGCTGTCCGTGCGTAAAATACGAAGTTGGTGAAATTCATCGTCTTTCTCTGACTTCATGTAACTTCTAGTGTAACAGCCTGAGCCAAATGTTCATGTTGAACACTTAACAGTACATTCATATAAAAATGCTTCCTGTAGTTATTAACCAACTCACCAGTCATTGTGAATCCACCTACGAACAATCCGATGTCCCTTCCCCCGACCATGATCCTCTCGCTGCGGTCTCCACCCTCGGCTCCACCGGAGCTCTTGTTCTTCCAGGCGGCCCAGATCCCCACCAACAGAATCATTAGATAGAAGATCACGATGGCCACGAGACCCTCGGCGTGGAAGGCCATCTTTCTTTTGTACACTTACTCCCGCCGAGATCAGGTGCTTCTGCGCGCGGAGGACTGGAATCTCATGGAGATAACTTTGAAATGAAAATAAGAAATAAACACATGTTAAATCACACTAATAGATCAGGCAGTCTGCAGTGATTCCGTGCGCAGGTGGAGATGACTATTCCATTTGAAAAAGGAACTCTTACATTTATGTTTAACTTCTAAACACTACCATCCAAACACTGCATTTGAGGAAACATGATTTAATTGTACTAATTTGAAGGTGGTTCACTACTTCATGTTAAACTCAGTTTCATGTTTTTTGCGCACCGATCAACTTCACCCTCACTGCAGATGTGCACCAAAGTAACATAGACGTTCATAAATGTAACTTATTGTGGAGGTTTTCCCCTCAGTTAAATCAGGTGAAAACGAGAGAAAATTCTAATTTCAATTGACATAGGCTACTATATTTCTAAGGTCGAAAACGCATACATTTTTCAGGTTAAGTTTTTGTTAACACATAATGTTATCAAATTAGGCTCTTCGAGTCCCTGTATGCAATAGGTCTAACCAAAAATAAGCACAGCTGCCAATTACGTTATTAAAAAACATTTGTTACTATGTTCTAGGTTAAATACTGTGATCATAAAATATAATGTCTGAAATTATAATGACCTTACCTTGTTCAACTGACGCACAAAGCAGATTAAGAAGAACAACCGGCACTCCATCATGTATCAAATCAAGATATGAATCAGAAAAATACAAAACTACAAAATATTTGTATTATAATCGACATCAGACAGTTGAAGACGTTTTACGCACGCCTTGCTCCTTCTTTAATTACAGACATGGCGTACTCCAATTACTGTGCCAGGTTACCAACACCATGTCGTGCATTTCAATAAATTCTTAAAAATATTTTTAGGCTATTCTGTATTACGACGATTGAAAAACTGGACAGATATGGTTTTGTTTCGTGCGTAAAAGTTCAATAATGCTTCCCAAACGTTACACACAGAAACAAAACTGCCCAGCCTTAACGATAGGATACGTGAAACAAACGCATGAGGGTTTTGTGTCTGATGTGCTGCATCACTAGAATCAAACCTGCGGGTTCAGCTCCCCGTTGCGCTGACACCAGGGTTCCAGGGGGCCAGTATTGCATTATTGATCTCTCTTTAAATCAACGTGTGTCACTATTGTCAAATGCAGTACGAATCAGCCAACATACACAAGACATAGAACAAAATATAGGAAACAGAAATTATCTTACCTTAACTTTAGGAGAAACCAATTACAGGGGCAGGGCCTCAAAAATAAGATTTAAAAAAGTGTTACAGACGATTTCGTTGGAAAACTGTTACCACAAAGTAATCCAGTCGGACGACCAAACCCAATTCTCCTATGTTGTTTTTTAAGTCACCAATGCTTGTCGGAGTGGGAGAGAGAGGGAGAGAGAAATAGCGAGGGAGAGGGTGGAGGTGGGTGGAGATGAATGTGAGTGGTGGGTTTATTGGGTGCTGTCAGGTTGAGTAGATGGAGGATGAATGTCTTCCAGGGCAGGACGAAAATAGCACCTAATAGAGAGTGGCATGACGCACAGCCCGTTCGGAAAAGCTTTCCAATATAATAATATCACATTGCCAATAAATGAAACCTTTACTCTGCCCAGCCCTGATTGATGATCTTGCTCCACCATTACAGCATCGAGGTTTTTATGCAGACGCTGGCTGTATGTGGTATATGTTGAGGGTGTAATCCCTGTGTAGGATGACTTTTTTATTTTATCACCCACTTTACGCATGCAGCTCTGACGCTTTTTTATCCAAAGAACATCACTCCACTCACAAGCTTTTTCATTTGAATATCACAACGTCCAAATCTACTTTATTTAAATAGACAGGAGTACAAAGAAGGAGCAATGGCGACTCCCAGGGCATTATTTTGTTCAATTATGTTACACATGTCACTAAATCCAGTCTTATATCCATAAAATCAGGGTAAGTAATCAAGGAAAAAACTTGTATTACTAGTATCTTGTACTGTAAGTGACAATATCCTCTTTAGATGCTACACATTTATGTTGGCCAATATATGCATAATGGTTGTTACCTCTTAAAGCCTGCCTTCAAACCATGGAAACATTAATAAAGGATCTCAAATATATCTATTATCCCTGTCTGACACTAAATATTGTGTTATGGGAGTTGCTTCCAGGCTTTCAGAAAGCTGTCCATTGTGCTGCATTTGGAAACCCTGAGCTCACAGCAGAAATATTTAAAACACCAATTAAGAGTTTTTTATTTTCTTTGGTGTGAAGCCTTTTGTGTGACATTATTCCTTTAACTTCAATATTTGCTTTGATGTGATATTTCTTCATATATTTTTCAAAAAGGAATTCAATATATTTTAGAAAAGCTGCATTCGGTTATATTTCAGTTAAACAAGCATTTTCCTTCTTTTCTTGAAAACCAAATAAGATCCATTGTTTAGGCAATATAAATGAGCTCCGTAAAGATGTTGATGCTCACTGGTTGGACTGCTGGAAATAAAATAAGTGACTTGCTTGAAATGCGACATGTCCTCTAATTGAGTGTCTGTGTGGCTGACGGGCTGCCAGACAGAGGGCAGCTCTAATTGGAACGTTTTATAACAAAAACACATCCACAGTACCACAGTTAAGCAAACAACCTAGAAAGCATCACAACTAAATCCAGCCTCCACAAATGATACTTATATTTTACACTTTAAGGACTAAGGCTGCATGTCATGAGAGAGTCATTTATAAAAAAAATGTAATATCCAGATTACAGCCTCAACAATACAGTATATAAATGGTGTGGTTTAGATTCATACAAAGCAGTTCCAACTAAAGGCTTTAAGCTGCCTTCTCAAAAGATCTTTGTCGCCATCCAGAGGCTTCTTTAAGCTTTGCAAAATGTATTCTTAAACCTAGCACAGATGGAAAAAAAGTCTGGTGTTAATACCTGCAGAAGAGTTTCCTGATAAACAATCAATAATTGATTGAATGGCATAACGTCTCAATATCTCACCCATTGTAGGTCTCTATGCCAGCACCTGTATTGCAGCATGAAAAGCACAGGTGGAACCCATCCTGGTAACGATTACCCTGCTTACAGTATCCTAGTAACCAGCTTAATTACAGCTGTGGAATACTTTTCATGTCACAACATCTGCTTTGATAGTAAAAATAATAAAAACACATTAATATATGTTCAAATCCTTAGAATCTGTAATCTGTTTATTTGTCTTTTCTTTGGCATGACAATATTGAATCCTGCAGATTCCTTTAAAATAAGAACAAGTTTTAAATTGGATCCTAGAAAAAAGTAAACTCTAAATCAGTATACAGAAAGGAAAAACAGTTTATCCTTTAACGTTTGTTGCTCGTCTCCTGCCATTTGCAGTAAAATGTTGCCACCTTCTGGTCCTTTAGGTGGATTGCAGGAGGTCAACAGGTCCGCCCTCAGTCTGCTGACACAATGTGAGTTCAGTTAGCATCTCAGATCAGGTTTAGGTCAGAGGAAAGCCAGGCAGTTCTTTTGAATCTGTTGTATCCTTTCAGAATCAGATTTGTGGTCAGAAATGGTGACGTAAATGCTGGTTCTTCTTCGTTTTACGAGAGGATAAAATACTTGTTAAGATATTAAAAGAAGGGTTCTGTTGACTCTTTGGTCTTTATAGTGTTTTTTACAGTCTCCGCAGTTATCGTGTTATTATTTCAGTCTTAGACATAGTTATGGAGCCTATAGCCACTGCTGGAGGCGGAGCAAAATGAAGGAGCACGATTGTCCCTCAGGGCCTCGGGGGGCTTGTAGGGTGGAGCAGGAGGATAGGTTGGGTTGAAGGGGGGGGGAGCTGATAATGGAGGGCTCCTCTGCACACGGGGGGGTCTCTGTGACCTGTCAGGGCTGCTGCTCCAGCAGAGCACCATCCCCCCGCTCAGGCTGAGGAAGGCCGAGGCGAAGCCCAGGTACACGGCCAGGCCGATCTCATACTTCATCCCGCTGGGGATGAAGGGGTCGTAGAAGTCCAAGATGACATCGTTGGTGGTCCAGGACACAGTGATCAGGCAGAGCAGGCCAGCACAGATGAAACAAACCCCCCCACTCAGCACCAGGGGGGACTTGATCACTGAGTGGCGGGCGAAGCGGGTGCACTTCATCCCCATCACAGACACCAGAGAAGCCAGCACTGAGGTGACGCAGGAGAGCACCATGAGCGCCCGGGCAGCCTGGTGGGGAGAGAGACAATACTTTAACATTGGGATTAAATATGTCATATCATATCAGATCATCCATCTATCCTTCTGGGCAATGAATTAGCAAATGAGCCTTTCATTAGGACTGAAACTACATAGTCAATAAAACCCTTTATATTTATATTTGTCTTGATTATCATTTTGTAAATAAAATGTGTCCAAAGAAAAATCCTAAGATTACTGAGAAAGCTTCAAATCCTCAAATTTGATTGGCTGACATTCGAGAATGTTCGGCAACTATTAATTAATTATGAAACTGGCAATTTTATCTACAGCTGATGGTAGAGAAGAAATGGTTTCAGGTATTATCTATATTTTGAGTCAATAGAGACTTGAGAAAGAGTTTTTGGGGCAAACATTATATAAATGAAATGCAAAATTATTCAGTTCATCAACAAGTGTTGTCAAATTGGTGTACTGATTTGTTACACAAGTTAGTCAGCTTTTTGGGTTTTGTCCTTGCATAGAATAATGATATTTATTTCACTTTACGTAAGCAAACAATGGCCACTTGTTATCAGAATAAGAATACTTTATTTATCCCAGAGAAAATAAGGTTTTGTGACAGTTGCTCCATTTTAAGACGAAAACAGAAAAGGCTAAACAATAATACAATAAAACAATTATATATATTTACACAAGTACTTCAAGTAAGAATTTGCAATAAATACTACATGTACAGTATATTCCAATATATACAGTGGTGTATTAGTATAAAATATGATGTTGAATTGCACATTTTAGTAGGGTTGTTATGTAATATATATATATGTAGTATTATGGTACTTACATTCAATACAAGTGCTTTCAAATGTGTTATAATTGTTGTTATAAACCAAAACATTCCCTAAAGTATGTCTGTGTAGTACCTGCAGGTCTTGAGGCAGTGCCAGTAGAGATCTGTACACCTGACACTGGTAGATGCCCGTACTGTGCCACACACACTCCATCCACAAGCCTTTCATGTAGGCGGTGGCTGTGATGATGTTGGAGCCCAGGTAGGCCGTGCTGCGCCAGTGGGGGAGCACCGTTGCGACAAGAGTTCCTACCAAACCCAACAGCCCCAGGAAGAAGCCGAGGAGCTGTACCGCCATGCTCGCCATGATTCGCTTGCTCGGACAATCTGCAAGGTACAAAGTTTGAAAAACCTGTTAATAAGCGCGTACACACAGGAGAGAATTAAGAGCACTTGGAGGTCTCTGAATAGGCTCAAAAACGTACATTAGATCAACAGGGTACATAAGTCAAAAGGGCAGAAAGTCATCTAGGGCAGCACAGTAAATCTAAATGTTTTTGAAATATGGACTAAGGGAATATCCAAATCGCAAGGGCAACATTTGGTAAAGGCAAAACAATTTGAAGATATAATTATTAAGCTGTAAAGAAGTTTTCTACAGACTTAATAAAATTGCTTGTTTGGCACAGAAATGAATCCTACCGTGATGATTAAATATAGATTAAAACTAGAATATGAATAGTGTTTCAGTCCCTTTAATATCGGGAATCATAGCGCAATTGCAATACCAGTCAAAATCCCAGCCCTTAATTCCACACACAGACAAAACATACCGCCACATAAAAACCCCAGTCCCCTCAGGCTGAAGATGAGGCTGGGTTCCGGCTGTTATCTGCACGGCCCCCAGCAGTACAGTAAATTCCCCGAGCTTACATCCAGTCACAGAGTCTGAGCCATTCCTCAAGTGTCTCCGGAGTGTGGGCAGAAAAAGCTGTGGAAACTTTCTGGCATCTGTCTCTGGTGAGTGGCAGGTGACTGCATCTGTAACTAATTAGAGCAGTGTTCAGCTTCACCTGTTTACCGCTCTCCTCTGGAGGGCGAAACCACAGCCGTCTATTTGTTAAGCTCCACACTACCCCTCAGGAAAGGAGACGCACGGAGAGGGAGGGAGAGGAAATTAAACATTTACAGAAACCACCCAAGCTGAAAGTACTGTTATAAACCACTAACTTTGAACACTTTTCACAGCTCTGCAGGGTATTTTGAGAGGGACATGATGACAGAGGACTTCTAGCTGCTGGGCCCCCAGATAGTGACAATAGTAGTGACAAATGTTGTGGTAACTTATTATTATGTTTAATTTAATCTCTGCCCTGAGATCACCTGGAAATCTATTTTTATAACTCAACACGTGACTTTAAACATTTCACAACTGAACAGGAAGTGCAGCAACAAACACATTTTAAGTTAAGCATTGACTTTTGTTCCTTCTCTGTGTTTTGAAGAAACTGTTCCTATTTCCTATCAATGACAACACAAGTTTTAAAAATAATAATCAAGCAACCATAAATGAAAACATTTGACAATACTCACTTAAATACAAACAGCTTGTTGTTCCCACAAGAGTGAAACAGAGCAACTTTGAATTTTAAAAGCAAGGAAAGCACACCATGCTCACACAGACCCATTGTTTTGACTTCCTCAGATAACAAAGGGTGTTTATAAAGCTCCATTATTGTTCAGTGTCAGACCTGGCACTGTTGGGATCTCTTAATTTATCAAAGAGACAAGCTTCATAGTGTTTAATGATTGACTACACTGAAGGCATACGAAGTGAGCAATAGAAACAAAGGCAGGGCTGTGAAAAGCATCTTGATTCACATTAGATTGTACTAAATTAGCCTGCCCCAAGCCAATGTAATAATAATAATAATAATATATATGTGCAATAAACACTTATTGGCAGCTTGAAACTGATGTTTATACTAGCTGCTACTCAACAAATGTTATATGTTACTTATATGATTCGGTTTTCTTCAAGTTTGTATCTTCTTGGTTGAATGCACTTATTGTAAGTTGCTTTGGATAAAAGCGTCAGCTAAATGCAATGTAATGTAATGTTATATGTTCACACTTACCATAGATGTCAACTTTAATTTATTCATTTTATGACGGTGTGCATCTTTATTCTATATGTTAGTCATCATTATTTTTACTTTTTATATACACTGTACCTTTAACAGTCTGTAAATGGAACAATTTCAATCTCTGTGCTATGTTGGAGGAATACAGGATTTATGATTCTGAAACTTTTTTAACACTTTCCAATTGCAATTTCAACACTTGAACTACTGTTCATTGAATGCTGCTTAACCTTTCACTTCTATATTTTTAGTAACACATTTGAATACTCACAAAGTCAAACGAGGACTACAGAGCCATGGTCACAGGCGTCCAGAAGGCACTCTTCCAGATAAATAAGGCAGTTGGCATTGATTCCACACCGAGCAGCTCCTTCTGTCTCTGCTGCCGCCTCCCCAACACACACTGAATATGTGTTTGTGCTGCAGGATTGTCAGATATGTGACTGGTCAGTGTTAAATATCATCATCGGTGTTATCCCTGTCAGCTCTAGGATCATCGTGTCAGAGATGACATGAGAGAAAGTCTTAGTGATGGCTTGTGGCTCTGGACAGATAAACCCGTGGACCTGGAGGCAGAGCAGAGTTGCAGAAGCAGATACAGACAGAAGAGATATTGTCCTCCCTGCTGGTGCTGTTTCTTTCAATTATGTAGCTCTCTGTAACACAACATTTGGTGAATGGATAACGGACCAAATCAAAAGAAAGAATGAAAAGATCAATAAATGAATCTGCTTAGCACATTATAAGCTATTTGTAGAAGAACATGAATAAATGAACTACAATTAGGGTTCAATCGGCAGGCATTCAAACAGATGATTTTAGCCAAATATACTTCATAGTGTAGGTGTTTGTGTGTGTGTGGTACATACTCTTCTGCAAGCCAGGTGAGCTCATTTCAAAGGTCCAAAGGTCCATCCTCTTCCTTTGCATTTCTCATCTCTCTTCTCCCTCTGTGCCCTCAGTGTAACCTAGCGTGACATCCCGTTGGTATACAGCAGCATTTTTCCGGCCCTTCCCCTGGGACCCTTGTGTAGAAGTCTCTGTCAGAGCTCCATAGTGAGGGGATGATCCTCTTCGAAGTCTCCCTGTGGGAGACGCCATTTGAATGAAGAACCCATAATAGTCTTAGTTAAACACAATAATCCCATGATTAGCAGCTGAGCATACAGTAGCTGCTCTGTTGTGCACGGTAACACAGCCACGGTGGTGTGTGAAGCAGACCTTCATTTTTTTCAGGATCGGAAACGCTTCACACATTTGTGTACTGCATATTCATTTTCAATGATATAATAGCAAATATACACAACATTCCAAAAATATAGTAGCATATCTGAAATGGCTGCACCCTCACACAGGTGTTCTGGCTGATCTCTGCTCAGGTGGAGGGTGGGAGGAGTGTTAATGGGAGTTACCTCAGGTCATGGACTTCATGAACTATTAGCACAGACAAAGAGCGTCAGATCATTGACAGCCATCACTAAAATGCAAAACATAATAATTGTCTGGAGTTTGAATAGAGACTTTTAGATCACTGCGGAGGATATAAACCAAATAGAGCAATGCTGGATTACAATTGGATATTTTAAAGGCTAGAATTGACTGTAATTTACTATGCTGTACTATTATTAAAATATAATACAGTTTATAAAGCAGACTGTACTACATTTCAGAGGAAAATACATGAAAGTCTAACTAATAGAGCTATATGTTATTGCTGGATTTGATTTGATAACTTTATGGGGACAAGATATTCTAAACAAAATCATCAGTTAAAAAGCTATTTTATGAAAAAAGATAGGATGTCAAATAACTATAGCCTCCTATAGGCTACTAGCACACTTATATTTAACAGAGATTATTATGGAAGAGTACATTTCAGAGAAAATGCTTTTTGGCGTACAACATCACCAGCTGAAGTTAGACATTACTTTCATTATATTTTCATCAGTCATTTTGTGTAACTTATACTTCACTTAAATAATAGCGTCTGCTAATACTTCCTAGCTTTACCATTACATTCTGAATATTTTACCTTAACTAACTTGTTTATTTAATCAAACTTCACTGAAATTGTTTATGGTTTTCTTACCGCAAAGGTCACTTCCGAGTTAGAGTCAGAAAAGTGAAAATATTTCGCGCCGTTGTGTCATCAAAGAAAGCTAATGTGACACACAGCTGTCTCACTTCATATCTTTCATCTGCTGCCTATTCACATTACTAAGTTATAGTTCTGGTAAGAATTCAGGGTTTTGGGTTCTCTCGTTAGCTTGTATTTCTATAATATACATGTATATCGGTGAATATATGAACCTGAAGGTTATTAAAACCGAAAATATACTAGTGTTTTACATTTTTCGGGAGTTTAGATTAGCATTTAAGCTACCTAAATTAGCTAGCTATAATAATTTGCCATTTTCTTTTAGCTTACTTGAGGCTAGCAGCTTGAGATTTACTTTTACTTTCCAGTCAAATTAAGCCTTATCTCGTTTTGTACAGTAAATTAACGGGTGGTGGCAATGTCGAGGACAGCCTCCAGAAATGTTGGGAAGTACACATCGACCCACAAATCACGAAAGAGGAATATTCACCGGCCCCGGCCGCGGCCAACCAGGACCATCGTGACCCGCAGCCAGTGCCTCACCGTCGGCTGCTTCTTCCACAGGCTCCCGTCAGAGGTGTACCACATGATCCTGGATAACATGTCTGGTAGGTGCAACTAGTTAACTTAACCTCAGTCTATTATGGCTTACAAAGCACATCAGAGGTGGGACTTTTGTAAAAGTAGAAGTACCAGAGTGTAGGAAAAGTAAAAGTTTGAATTACTTGTATACTGCAGGGTAGCTAAGCTGTTACACGTGGCTTGTGAATGTTACTCCAGGTGTAACTAAAGTCTTATTTAAGTTTTGATTATATTTCGTATCATTTATCCCTATCTGCAAGGTAACTAAATGCATTAAATAAATGCAGTGAAGTAAACGTACACTTTTTACCTCTGAAAAGTCGTAAAACATTGAAATACTCAAGTAAAGTACTTAAGTACAGTACTTGAGTAAATGTAGTTGTACACAGTTACATCAATGAAGCACACAGTATGGACCAACCCGTTTTTGGCATGTCAAAATATATGCAGATGTCTTCAATTTGAACATTACTTTTAGGAAACCTTATTAAAAGATTTCAAATGTATGTGATGAAATTGTGTGTTTTTGTCAGTGCTGGAGATCAGTATTTTCAGCATGGTGTCCAAGGAAATCACTCGATCTGTTGTGCAGTACATCTCCACCCTGGCCTGGAAGAATAAAACCATCATTCAAAGCTTTCACCTCTCAAGTTGCCTTGAACAGAGATCCACTATTGGACACTACAGGGACCTGGGTAAGTGCATAAAAAAAAATTTGGTTGAAGGTTTGACCTTGAATAGCTTTTCTCCTCAATGTAGACTTAATGGGAGATTTCTTTCTTTTGCTATCAACCTGTTGATCAATGGCATCCACATCACTGATAGCCGTTTCATACAACACTAGGGATAAGTTACCCTGTGAAGTGAATGTATAGGAAAGATATTAACTTGTATTTTTGTATTTGATACTATGCTTTTGTGTTTAATGTCCCAGGTTTGTTGTTCAAGAGATCTACCCTGTTGCAACCAACAAAGGAAAGGTTAAAGTTTATCTTTAGCGAGTTTTCACAGGTAAGAAAGGGACAGGTGAGAGGACAAGAAGGATAAGATAATATGAGATATGAAATGCTACATCAACAAAAAAATACATATGCATTACACCAGGATAAAATAGGAAATGTGTCCCATAGATAATACTCAAAGACCTTGCCTCCTTACTTTACATCCTTTGGAGTGCTGCACATGCGAACATTGCAATCTTGTTGTGTAAATGATACATTATTCAATATTCAGTCCTAATGTTATTTGATCATAACCTATGTAATGATGAGGCAAATAAATAATAATCTGTTTTAGGTTCCCTGCTTCCGGTTGGAGCAGTGCTTGAAACCAGACTGCGTTGGCTTCCTCAGCTACGGAGTCTTCCTCCAGGTCAGGGCCTCATAGAAGTACAGATTATGGTGCTGTAAACTGAACATTTGAATTTTTCCCAATCCAAATATGGCTAAGTGGGGATAAACTCAAGGTTGAAGCAGGATATATCTTGTGAAGTCATCTTCATCATTTCATGTTCGTTGGATACTTTACAGACACTGATCGCAGGGTGGGATGAGCTGGAGTGCCACAGAGTGTTCAACTTTGTGTGTGACCTCACAAATCTGCTGCAAAAAATAGAGATCGTCGTCACTGGAAAGCCAGGTGTGTTTAATGTGATTATTATATCTTTCAAATAATTCTGATTGCTTACCTCGTTTTGTGGAAACAATTAAAACAAAAATGGTGGAAGCTGGTTAACTAAATGTTGCATTTAAGCTATTCATATGAGTTTCCCTGGGTCTTTCGTCTCTGATATTGAATTGTTATTATAAGAATTCATGAACTTATTTGTACTGACTTGGCCTTTTCCCATTGAGTTTTATAAAATACTTAAAAGACATAAAAACAAACAAAAACATGTCTTATTTCTGTTCTGGCCATCAGGTGTGAGGTGGTACCAGAAGCTGCAGCTCCGTCTCTTCTGCCGTCAGGTTCTGTTGGACCCGTGGTCCAACCAGATGGACACTCAGTTCTGGCTGATGCAGCTCCTGAAGCCGTGGCCCCTGGTCAGCCAGGCCCACCTGCTGTTAACCCTCTATGGCCCTCTGCTGCCTGAGAGTAAAAATGCTTTATACTAACAGTTCTTTAAAACAAGCAGTAAGCGGGGTTTGTGTTTAATTAACTTTATAAGAACATATTGATCAGTCAATTTTATTTTTGTCGTAAGAATAACGTTTCTGGATTTGTTTACATGAAAACATGATCAGACTGTAATCTTCCTTTCCAAAAGTAAGTGTATGCAATATTATTTAAAAAAACGCAACACATCATAGTTAGTGGGGATATTTCCCTGAGATTATTTTCAAAATATAGTTTCCTCTTAGCTGTGGTTGATAACTATGTTGAAATGTGTTGACATTTAATTGAAATGTACAATGAAAGGTTAGGAGTTTGAACAACCCAATGTTTTAGTGTTAAAAAGCAACATATAGTTGTATAATGTCACCCAAATGAACAACCTATAGTGTTTGACTCTTGTGCAGGAGACCTGGGCAGCTTACACTGACGTTGGAAAACTTTAGTTTAGTTGAGCTTCCTGTAGATTTGTCTCCACTGTGATGTGGTAATAACATGACACAGTCAGTGAGGTTCTCTTCTCTGTGCAGGCACCCTGGGGTGGCAGGATCTGGTGGAGAGGGGTCTGCCTCACAGCGCTCTGTGGGACCTGGCCAGAGCCATCCTGCTGCTTTTCAATAAACTAGAAGTGAAAGGCCAGAACACCAACTCACTGGTGGCAATATTCAAGGAGCTCATTGGTATCATATTTCAGTTTTCTCTCAAATGTTTTCATAGACAACATATTGGTGTTACTGATTGTAGACTTAATTGTCTTCTTCCTCCTCCTCCTCCTCCTCTTCCTCACATGCAGTCATTCCTCAGCCGTGGCATGTGGAGAACGTGGCGCGTCTGTTGGTGCTGTGTGGCAGCAGTCTCTGCTACACTGTACTAGCCAGCAAGGCGATCAATGGACGACTTCTCGAGATCTCCAGACTCATCGTGTACATCATACTGGTGAGAGTACTGCTTATTTTACCATCAGCTAAAGGAAATTAGTTTAAATGTAATCCTCAATTAAGGTTAATCTGGTGTGTTTGGACGATCTGCTTTCATCTGAGAATTGGATATTGGCCTGGTCATTTTGAAGCTATTTATATTAGTGGTTGTGACTCATTTTGGCATATCTGCTCGTTCTTGAGGGAGCTAAAACCATACCCAGCATGCACTGGGCAGAAAAATGGTCAGACAGGTCCTTACTTTCATCTAGAGGCTGTTAGAGTCACTTGTGCTGTCTAAGTGCTTAGTATGATTAGTTATTCTGTAAATCTCCTCCTGGGGTCGCCTTAGCAGTTGAAATGTAAACATCAGCCCTAAAAATGCTAATAATGTTTGCCATTGGTTCTCCTGACTGGATGTGATCGAGTGCTTGATTTCCTTGATTTGCCCTCCTCCTCAGGTGTGTGAGAAGGATGGCTATCACATGTCCTGGGCGGTGAAAATGGTGCAGAACCTCTGCAAGGTCTTCAGCACGCCTCCGGAAAGGTTCGGCTTCATTCAACAACTGGAGAACATGTTTTCAGATGTCACCAGGGAGTTCTTCGAGTTTTCTATTACAGGTGAGGTGTGACAGTATCCTACAGCGCAAATATAACTTAATTTATCTTTAGTCTTAACTTCAAAAATGTATCTTGAAGAAACACTAGATAGCATTTACATGTAGATAGTGGGCTTCAATAACAGCTTAAACAAAACAAGGGAATTATATTATATAGAGTAGACAGTGCAGCCCATGTAAGGTGGAAGGAAGATGCTATAGGTTTAAAGATGGTGTAACGTTCCATTTAAAATTATTTATACGATGTATGTATTCTGTTTATGTAGAGAAAAAGCATAGTAGAGGCCTGTACTACGAAGCTGGTTCAACATAACCTGGATATGTTTGAGTTAGCCGGTTGGCCTAATCCAAAACATACGCGCTCTCGCTAAGCGGTACTACGACACGGGTTATCAAGTGGATCGCTCAAGCCAGCTTTGCCCTACCTAGTTAGGTGCACGTTCACATGAAAGGGGTGGTATTTGGAGCATTCGACCAATCACAAACATGGAGAAGCGTACTGACAGCGCAGCGTCATACTTCTTGAATGAAAAGTCAACTATAATATTAGTCAAATATGAAGAAGTTAAACTTTAAACATCCATGACTTAAACACTTTATCCAGGATAAAAGCCACATAGTTGCACCTGCAAGGTGAATACAGCTGGTAAAAGAAAAAGTGTTTGAATGCGTACATTAACAGGTTTATGATATCACTGCCCCGTCTAAGACACGATCTGACTTTAATTACATTTGACTCGAGTGTTTCGTCAACTTAATCTGTTGCTTAAAATAATACTTCTGCATACAGTATGTGACACTGAGTGTTGCACGGCCAGATACGGCTCAGCTGACTCAGATAAGGAGATATATGATATATTATGATGTGATATGAATGATAATAGGACACATCGACGTCTGCACTCAGTGTCGCGGACTGTACTTAATGTTACTTTGATCCGGTTACTTAATGTTGTGGCAGATATTTAAGTAAGCTTTCTTAACGCTAATGTTATAATAGTCACATTGCTCTGAAGATGGGAGGTGATATTCTATTAATGTTCAGGTTCACACAGTCGGTGATTTTTGCCGGCCGTCTTTCCTGCAACGGCAGTTTTTCTGTATTTCCTTTCTCCTGTAATATGACTTGATCGCTTTAAACTCTGCACACGGAGCTCTGATTGGTCAGCAGGCGGTGCTTTCACTGAGTTGATCTCTTAGCCTGCAACCTAACCAGAGGCCTGTACTACGAAGCAGGATTTTCGCTTAGCCGGCTAACTTCAGGGAAAACTCTGGGTTTCCGGTCCTACGACGCTGGTTCTCTTTTTAGCCAGCTAGATCTCCATGGTAACTTATGCTGAGCGTCTAACCTGGCACGGAGCAGGATAGGTTCCAGGATAAGAGATCAACTCAGTGAAAGCACTGCCTGCTGACCAATCAGAGCTCAGTGTGCGGAGGAAATACAGTTTAAACTGCCGTTACAGTTACTATCAAAATAAAAGTGCAAAATGAAAACCTTACCATAAGAAAATATTGGCATACAAATATAATCACTTCTCTAAAAGGTAACTCATTTTAAATATAGTTAGGTCATTTACAATAATATAAATCATAATTGATTGATACATTTATTTCGAACAAGTAAAATAAATAATTACAAAACAAAACAAATGTTGCAGTGGATAGTCATGTTCATGTACGTAAGAGAAATCAAAACAAAAAAATGACATTTACAACAACAGCATTAGCAACATAAACAATGCCACATCTAGTGTTCGAAAAGGAGTGAGAAGTGTAATTTATTTAATCTCATCCCCTTGTCCCTAAATGATTTATTTATAATCTATAATCTGCAATAATTATCATTATTATTATTATCATTATTAATCTGCTTTACCTGTTGATTGACATATATACATATACACATATACATACACTGATATACATATATGCACACATACATATACACACCTACATACTCACACATATACACATAGTCAAATAAATATAATAATAATAATATAATAATAATAATAATAATATTATTAATAAGCTTTATATTTGTATAGCACCTATTACAAGAATTGTAGCCAAACTGGCTTCACAGCAGTTCAATAGACAGATTAATATAACATGACAGGATAAAAGCAATGTAGAGGAGCAGCTACATTTCAACACATATATCCACGAAGATGAATACATGAAGACTTGTGACTCGGACTTGACTTGGACTTGAACACAGGCAATGATGACTCGGACACTCCCTTGGTGACTCGGATTTGGACTCGTGAATTGGTGACTTGACTACAACACTGTTTGTTGATGTTCGCTGTGTGTGCGTGTCACAGCTCCAACAGATGGCATATATAGGGTACTCCTAATTTCTCATTAATGTATTGAACATATTTTCAGCTTATTTTATCTAGGTTTTTAAACTGAGGTAGACTACAACAAACAACAATATAATTAAATGTAAAAAAAAACGTGTCTTTGACTTTGTTTTATTGCAACTGCTAAAGATTTGTTTAATACCTCCGCAGTGCCTCTGATTAGAAAGAAAGTGATCACTAATACCATCATCTGTTCTCAGGAAACCAACACGAGGACAGGGAGACTTTCCAGAGCCTGTGCATCCTGCTGGAATCCAGCGCTCGCTTCCACACTAAATTCCTCCACATGATCCTAAAGTGAAGCGACGCAGATTTAAAGTGACAAGAAAATGAGCTGGGGAAGGAACAAACAGCAATAATGAATAGGGTTAACTGAAGAAGTGAACAAAAGAGGGACATTAGAAAGACTTGATGCCTACAGTTTAAAATCTAGGGGGAATTTTGTTGACAGTTCTCTATACGATGTAAACAACCCTGTATTTCTTGGTTGAAAATACAGCTGTTTAAGGTCTTATGACCAATAAGACATTTATTTTACAAGTTTTATATTCCTCCGTAAGTTTTAAAATCTTGTTCTTTGTAAACATATTGCATGTTAACGTTCAAAAACTATTTAACATATATTTATAACAGTGACTTTATTTATGAAAAGTATTTATTCACATTGAGCCTTTCTGCAAATATAATTTGTATAAACTTGTATTTTCAATTGTTTGTTTGTAGCCTTTATTTAACCAGGTGAAAGCCCCTTGAGATCAAAGAAATCTTTTTCAAGGGTGACCTGCAGAATTATAATTTGTCATTTTTTAAAGTTTTCTATGAAAGTTTTTTAGGCTACCTTTTCTTAAAAATAAAAACAGAAACATAGCACACAATAAGCAAATAACTTTTTATTATCCTCCAAGTAGTACAATATTTTTAGCACTGACAGCATAAAAAGAATATGTTAATGACATGTGTTTAATTACATGTCATTGAATAAAAAAGCAAAGCTTCAAATAGAAATGTTTCTGTATGCAAAAAAAACCAAACAAGTAGATAAGTGGGACTGCAACTACATTTGTGTGTCAGCAATGATGTATAACAAAGGTAACTTACGACGGGCGTGGGTGCTTGATTAGACGTCATATACAAATATCCATATCCAAATGTTGTTAAGAAACATGATGTCAAAGTCATGGCATGAACAGGAAGTACTATGCTATTTAAAATGGGAGTTTAAGGCCTACAGCAACAAGTAACAGGAATCATCCAAGCAGTACATTTGATCCAGTTACCCAGTCCACATCACGGCCATGGTCACAGACGTTTCAATTATTCACGTTTTCACTGTTTTCATGTATTCTGGCAAGAGAAAAAAACAAAATAGAGGTAATGTAACAACACTACATCTTGACTTAAAAACAAAAATACAACATTTGAAAACATTTCTGATCTTCATTGTGACATTTCTGGGGGTTGTATAAGGGTTGTTAAGGGTTAAACGGGTAATATTCAGGGGAACATCAGTAAATGTACACGCATTACATTCAAATTGGAGAATAGGGAAAATAAAAAAAGGAATTGAAGGTTCTACAGTTTAAGCCTCACAAACGTTCCTATTGGATGGGATTTATTCCTCTAGGTGCGGTCAAAGTATTATAAATTAAATAATTTAGTTTTTAGTTTTAATAACAGACAAATACCAATTTTTCTTGGCCTACCATGATTTAAATCTCATCCAAAGAAAAATAACCTACCACCATAATCACTCTACATATTGACATGACACAGCATTATAATACTTACTGTGAAATTTGTTCTATGGAAGAAGAAAACAAGTTTGAATACAGACGGCACTTTGAAATTGACATACATTTGGAGAGAAATTGGACCCTGCTATTTTATTTTGATCCAGTATGACTGTTACATTTACTAAACCCATTTACCATGTAGCCAGTCCAACCCTTCCTGTAGACCCTCTCCTTTGATAGCATCGCTGGCACTGAGAAAATAAGAAGATGACCAGAAGTTAATCTCCCCATCACACATGTTCGCTTTCTCTTGACTTTTTTTGGACCCTTGATGTATAAAGCATTCTAGCTCTTAATCCATCTGCCTTCCATCTGTCTGATGAGTAAACACGGTGGTACACACACGTATACTAACCAGGCTTTTAAATAACTTCCTGTTGCTGTGCCTCAATAAGGTTTAACCTGGACCATGAACTTGCAGATATTGGAAAAAGGCCAAGGAAGAAGTGAGTAAACATCCATGGTATTTTTATTGTTTCTATTTAAGACTTTAAGCCTAAACTCTAGAAGCACAACATGTTGCGTGTTACTTCAAGACTACATAACAGTAACCAGAGCCCATGACTCAACAATACCTCTGGTGGTGGCAAAATGTTCTTTTGAAAACTAAATCAGAAGAAATGAACTAAAGACTGGTGTGAAATACCAGTTGTTTTACCAGATGTGCCAGGGTTTCTCTTTGATGTTCTCCAGAGACAACAACTGTGAGACCCTGACGGAAGACATGGCGTCCCTCAGATCCATCTTGTTGGCGAAGAACAAGACAGGCATCTTTCTATTGCGGATATCTGGATAATAAGACACATTTCAGAGGATTCATCGGCAAAGATGAATCATTTTTTGTTTATCCATAATAATTCTAGGAGTATAAGTAGAGTGTTTATCATATTATATCATATTTTAAATGTAATAACGTTTTTAATATTATACATTAAATATTGAAAGTAATACCATATGAGAATTGGCGCCATGATAGAGGACTCAAACTAGATGGATTTTATTCAACCTTAGATTTATCTCTAAGTGAAAACAAACTAATATGAAAACATCTTTTATAAAAGGCCTTACGGATAAGGCATACAGTATGTAAATCAGGCTTTCTGCAGGAAAAATAGTCTCAGTATTTCCTTTGTACAAAATAATTATCATAAATGTATACCTTCATGATTGAGTAGAGTGTCGAGCTCCTCTTTGGCAACAACCATCCTCAGTTTGTCAACGCTGTCGATGACAAATATGATGGCATGGCTTTCTCTGAGGAGGAAGAAGAAGTCAGGATTGATAAATTACGGTTATTTTGTATAGATTTAAATAGCAAATGTTGTGTTTCTTACTTGTAATAATGCTCCCATAGGTTTCTATATCTGCTCTGCCCAGACATATCAAAGACTATAAATGACAGGCTGCGGACAGAGAGGGAGAAAACCGAGAGCTTAAATGATACATAATGGAGCATTAGCCATTTTTCTATTTCATGTATTAACTCGTCAAATGTACATAATATAGATTCTAAATGTCAATACAAATTCTACCTTGAACTCTGGAACCTCTCAATGTTGAAGCCAATTGTTGGGACTATTTCGTGTGTCTGCGTCTGCATTCATCAACACACACAAACATACCCACAGAAACAGACAAGTAATGGCAAAACTTTGTCAACAAGAACATAGTAGGAAAGTATGACGTGGGCTTTACCTGACTAGCATGTTTCCATTCTCCTGACAATGGGCCTAAATGATTCGAATGCTGAAAACAAGCAATCCATGAATGATTGCAGTGAAATATTTGACAGGCCTGGTCACAATATTTCCCCTAAATAATCATTGTACACCAACAACAAAAATGTATCAAATGTCCTTACAAAATAACTTTATTCTTACAATAAGGCCTTGTTTTTATACTTACACTGGATGGTTTGAGTTGGTTGATGATGGTGGTTTTGCCGCTGTTATCGAGCCCCAAACACAAAACGTTGACTTCTTTCTTCCTCAGGCCCAGCCAGCCCGAGAGTTTATCCAGCAGCCCCATTAGACTTGATTAAAGCCACACTATGTAAATGTCAACACATCACCACATAGAGTTTATCTACTGGAAAAATAAATGAATTAAATTTGAAAACTCTCATGGAAACAAACAATAAAGATAAACATAGCCGTGGACAGTGTGTTCCCTGTGCTTGCTGTGAATAGTGTAACCAGCTGAGATGCAAGCTGGGCATCCCAGCTTGTGACAGTTAATCCTATTAGGGCGTATTAAACTCTGTGAACCTCCCGCCAATCTGACCATGGAGTCTGCAGCTTTCCAGGACCCCACCCTGATGCATTTGATTCACTACTCTAACCTGTACCTTAGCTTAAATGGAGCTACTATATAACTGTTGTGTAAGTCTGAAGTCTTTGCTGTAATTCAATTAATGTTTGACAGAGTAGCACACGCACGCACGCACACACGCACGCACGCACACACGCACGCACACGCACGCACACACACACACACACACACACACACACACACACACACACACACACACACACACACACACACACACACACACACACACACACACACACACACACACACACACACACACACACACACACACACACACACACACACACACACACACACACACACACACACACACACACACACAAATGAGGACACCATAAACTCATACATGTTTATGGACTTATTTGAAGCTCTGGAGTTGTAAAATCATGAATTTCCAGAATGATAGCAGGAAGTTGGACTCCTCACGTGGCAGAAGCTTGTCAGTCATCCAACAGCTCCCTCCTTCGGTTATCAGTTCGGTGAAGGACAACCAGCAAGTTGCCGGGTTTAACAGATGGTAGAAATCATATACTGCATTATTTTACATCAAACGCTAATCAAACAGATGGGAGATGTGTCTTCTCGACTGCCTCATATGTTTCTTCAAGGAAGAAGACACTTTGCAACCTGAACAAGTTAGCACTTACTTCTTTTAATTAATGGAAACAAAAGTAAATGAGCAGTCAACCACCAGAACTGTTCATCTTTATTTGCAAATAAATATTCGCAGTAACTGCTTCTTACAGTGTGCAATATCTACAACATCTCTTTGGAAATTATAGAAAAATAAAATACAAGAATTATAAGTATACTTGTACTTTGTACAAAAGAACGTTCTAACATTGCTCAGCAGTAGAACATGCTAAACAAACAGCATCTGATATTCTCCTTATTCTGTAGAGGGGTGGTGACCGGAGCATGTGTGTGTGCAAATATGTGTGTGTTTGGATGTGTGCGTGCACCTTTCCTACTCCTGCTGGCCTGGATGCATTACTACGCTGTGACCGAAAGGTACAGATCTCTGGATTCAGTTGGCCTTTGACATTATTCAACAATCCCTCCTTTGTAAGACTAAAACAGAGCTCTCTTAAATATGGAAAAATACTCAAAGTAAGGGCTAGGTCCTGGGTCCTTATTAACCACTTTAAAGTGTTTCTATCTTGCATGGTTATCAGACTGAAGGCATTCTTTTCATGTGGGTGGGTGTGTGTGTGTGTGTGTGTGTGTGTGTGTGTGTGTGTGTGTGTGTGTGTGTGTGTGTGTGTGTGTGTGTGTGTGTGTGTGTGTGTGTGTGTGTGTGTGTGTGTGTGTGTGTGTGTGTGTTGTTACTGCTGAATGACACATGATGAGTTATGATGCTGCTGTTTGTGTTCATTCTCCCTCTGCTGTCCTAAAAGTCATTCACTTTTCCCTGCTGGACAGCTCTGATCTCACAAATCTAAATCCCCAGGCTTTATCTACTCCCGCTGCTTCCCACTCTACTAACTACTTATATTCTGCAGCACTGCCTACTCACCACTGACTTAGCGAATTAAGAATTATTTTGAATTTTAATGGAAAACATCGGACAACTTGACATCATCTACTGCAAATCCAACGGTTTTCATTTCACGTCTATGTACACTAATTTCCCATACTGCCACAACCTTTACATGGTCACAAATTAATAACAGGCTGGAGGAGAATTAATCAATCAGTGTGTGTGCGCAGGCAAAAAAAAACATTGAATGTATATGAAAGCATTTTGGCAAATTCTGAAAAACCATCTAAGTCCACGTTGAGCTCCCCGACACTTTCAAAACTCTCCTATCTATATCTAAGTTCTGTGACATTCATATGTTAAGACAGTGGAGTTTGTGTACTTTCAGGCAATGTATAACATTCACAATCCAAAATAAATCAGGCTTATCGCACAGCTGTCAGAATAGACTTGTATGGTTATTCATCTGAAGGCAACAGATCCAGTTCTGCAAGCTGAGCATGTGAGAATAAAATCAGGCGGAGGATGAGGAGTGAGCCTCATGTTTACATGTCAACAAGAGTTCTCTCATTGCACAATTCTTCATCTCTCTGAGATACTGAGGTGACTGCATAATACTGTATTGCTGATTTGGATACAAATCTAAAATTAAACATCTTAAATAAAAACATCTTAAATAAGATCCAGATTTACTAGGGCTTTCACATACAGGACTGCACATATATAGATATTAGGTTATTACAATAATTATCGATTAATTGTCTATACACTTTTTTAAACATTCATGAAATCGCCGTCACTTGCTTCCTACTTCTTTCTTCAAGTATTAGCATACCAGATTCTCTGGAGAGAGGGTAAACTAAAACAATTGCAAATAATAATTTCATGACAAAATTATTCAAACTCCAACATAAAAGATATTAAGGATATATTATTTCTATAAACTCTTAGATTGCACACCCGATAGCAACTACATGAGCACATAACTCGGAGCGAAAAAGAAAAAAAGTCAAAAGATATTCAGTAGATTAGGTCTGCAAATCTACATTTCTAGATATTGTTGCTCCACACACAAAGTACTGCTGCTGCAACAAGGCATTACATTCCCCTAAGTGAGGGCCTGGGCCAGTCTTTAAAGCCAGGAATACTGAGGGAGGGGTGTATAGTAGGAAAAAGTTTGTAACTACTGGATGTGAGGGAGACCGGGGGCCGTCTGCTGTTGAGTCTGTCCAATGACCTCCTGTACGAGGCCTTAAGACTCAGGCACAGGCTGCAGACTGTCTGTCCGGCGGTCTACACTTCACTTCCCTCTGATCTGTCTATCTGTCCATCCCAGGCTGTGATATAGGGTCTCCTCATACATGGAAACCCTTCTCCTGTTCGTGCAGTATCTGAAGGCGGAGGGTCTGTACGCTGCTGCTGATCCGCCTCTGGTGGCCGATCAGCTCCACCCCTATACGCCTCACATCTCTAGGCCGAGAGGGAAACACACATACAAACACACACACACAACGCTTTGAGTCTTACTTGCTAGGACTTTTCATTAGCTTTTGCAGAAAATGTATACACTGTCTGGTAAAAGCTGATTTGATCACAAATGTGCCATTAAGCTTCGCTTCATTTTCCTTAGTCATATAAGGTTAAGGAAATTAGTTCAAAAATATACATTGTAAATACACATAATGCTGCGAAAAGCAAAAATGTTGAAGGTCACCTATTATGCAAAATCTACTTTTTCATGTCTTTTATACATCACCATGTGTCCCCTCTGTGGAAAGAGATTCTGAAAGTTTCAGGAAAAAAGATTCGCTCTCTTCTTGTTCTGATCCATTTATATAAAAACCTGTCTGAAAATGAGCTGATCAGGTTTTGGCCACTATATGATGTCATAATGATTTTTTGGCTTGAGTAACCATTAGCCAATAACCAACCAAGTTAACCCCCCCCCCTTATCACCTGAATCTCCTCCTAGAGCACCATTGTGTTCTTTCTAACCAAATATCTCTCAGAGGAGCGTGGGGAGTGGCTCCTTATTTTCATCTAAAGTAACAGACAGAGAATCAGCACTTTTGAAACAGGGCTGAAACAGAGGGGATTATGGGTAATACTACAATGCATGATCTGTTTGGTATTTGGAGCCAAACACTTCAGAGACATGTTTTGTATATGAGACCTATACTATATTGATGAAAAACAGTATAATAGGGGACCTTTAACAAAAGCATCCCATTGCTTTCACAGGAGACATTCCCAGTTGGAGTTGTCCTCGTAACATGTAAATTGAACTTTTTTGGTGACTTTTGAGTGTCCTTTAAGCAACACTGCGGTTACAAAATGCTGATTCTATTAGATTTCTTGCCCTTTTATAATGGGTATGCTTTAGCTTTGCTACTCACTCAATACTCATCCTTGCCACAGAATCCAATGTGTTGTAGCCAGCTGCCATGAAATTGCTCTTGTACTGACTCATCTTAATGGAGTCCAGCCAGTCGCCGATGGAGATGAACATTGGGTAGTCCATTTCCTCCCCCGGAGACTCTGGTAGACTTGAAAAACAAAAAAATAATAATGTCAGATCGTGCCAGTATTTCAAGAGCTGCTCAGAGATGGAGGACATACCCTACTGGCTTAAACTGAGTGACGAATATTTTTAACACGTAGGAGGAAGAGCAATTTATAAACTTTCACAAAATATTCAACATAGCCTGGATTTAGGGTCGATGTTCTATCACAGCTCATGGTTAGTTTTAACTTGTATTGCTTTAACCGCTGTGACCTCGGCCAAAATAACCTTACAAAGTATTTCATGACACTAGGAAGTCTTCAATCGTACCTCTGAATTTCCTCTACCAGTGACAGTAGGCTGCTGGGGTTACGGATCAGTTTGTCCAAGAAGGAAACAACATCGGTACATTTGGGCCGATGACTCCTCTCCTTCTGCCAGCAGTGCAGCATGAGCTGGTGCAGAGCAACGGGGCAGCCCATCGGAGCCGGCAGCCTGTATCCCTCTTCAATGGACAGGATCACCTGCAGAGAACATCATACCTGATGAAGGGAGACGCCCAAATGTGGCTGCTCTATTCGAAATTAAATCGCTTGAAAAATGTTGCTGTTCGGTTGGAAGGTCTTAGCTAGAGACTTGAAATTGAAATTGTGTAACAAAATCCATGAAATGTATGTTATGGAAAGAATCACTTTCTCAATGAGGCATCAGGAAAACACATTTGAGGAAATATGGAAAAAGTGGAGAATTTACATAGACGATTATCCCTTGTTTGACTGTGTTTCTATACACCAATTGAATATAGGTGTGTATGTATGGACACATGTATGTGTGTATGTTTATTGTATGTATATATGTATGTTGAAATATATGCATATGTACATGTGTAGACATTTGCGATTTCAAACAACCCCTGTGTACTTTTTCGTTTTTATTTTATTTTGACAAATTTTGTTTGCTATTTCATTTGTCATTTTCGGGTCTCTAAAAATATATGATTTAAAAAACTGTACTTTTAATATAATGTGACCCCAAATAAATAAAGAATTTAAAAAAAAAATTGAAATTGTGGTCTCTATAATCACACAGATAATAAAGTTACTGATAAACTATACAGGGAGCATTGTTAGACATTGTATAGATTTTCATTGCATGTAAGGTTTGAGGATCTGGGGATTTACAAAGCTTATAATGCTACATGTCAATCACACTTAAGTTATGGGAATATTATTTTGTGAATATCCAAGGACAATTTGTGTTAAGTCAATTATAACTTTTCAAAAACCACAGATCAGAATATTGTAAATAGTGAACTTGAACAAATTATTTCACAAAATTAAAACTCACATTGTGGCTTTGCCTGTATTTGAGATTTTCTGAGGTCATTTTGTTGGTTTTCATACAATGGTTTTCACAGCTGGAGATTTAACGAGTAGAAACAATAAAGTCTACAGCCACATTAGCGGCTCTGTGAGATTGTGGATTTGCATAAAAGTGCTTATATTTAATTCAGGTGCTAATGAATATATTGTTGTTTAAAGACAGGAGGATTCATCATCTTGGGGAAATGAAAGACTGTAAAAACCTTCATTGGCAATTAATTTGTAGTTTTTTTATAGCTATTTCAGTCTCGACCAAAGTTGTGAACTGACTTATAGGAACATTTCTATCAGAGTCGGCATGGCTAATAACAGAAAAACATTTTACAATGACATTTTATGAACTTTTGCAACATCGCTTTTTTTTTTTAATTAACCCCTTTCAAATTACACACTGTCATTTGATACAAATCTATTGTAAAAAAAAAGATAAATATTAGACACGTAAAGATAAATAAATAACAGCTCTGCATTTTTTATGTTAAGCCTGCAGCTTGAACCAGAGTTATGTCATTATATTTAAGGTATTTTGTAAGCTTCTAACATTTCCCCTAACCTCCTCCTGGCATGTTTGACTTCCTGTGTAATACAAAATAAGTTTGAACTTGATCTTTTATTCATGAGCGCAAACCCTTCTGTTACTTCTGTACTAACAATCAGATCCAACATGTATCACACATACTTGTAATTCTCTTTTTTATCTGGACCGATAGCATATATTAATGTAGCCTCCATACTCTAGATCTCCATATCATATCTGCGAGTCTATGGGTAAGTAGAGATCCATGTATCTTTGTAGGGAGCAGCGGTAAGCGGCTGCCCAGGATGAGATAGTGTTTGGCTGCTTTTGCTGCTTGGCTGGCCTTTTCCCTTGGAAAGCACTTCTAAGCAATTCCCAAACAGCACCAATCCCCCTCAAACCCTGGGAGCTTGGTGAATGTGTGTGTGTGGGTGTCTGTGTATAGATGTGTACGAGTCTGTGTGTAAGGGGTTGAAGGGATTACGGTGGAGCTTTCATACTCAGCGGAGAGAGGGATGGATCTGCTTCCTCCATGGCCCCTTCAATCCCTGACCACAGCCCTGGGATCAGCGGGTTGCTCAGCCACACTGAATCCACAGCTTTAAACTCCCCCTCTATCAGAACCATGTCCTCTGAACCTCTGACCTTGAATGCTCTTTTCCTTTCCCTCTCCCTCTCCCTTTTCATCCTTTTGGTATATCTCCCCAGCATTTCTGTTGCACCCCTCCTCTCTCTCCGAGGTAGGCTTTTGATGTGAGGAAACAGTCAGGGAGCAGGTTAAAGGGCAGCGATTTTAACAGATATAACGGAAAATAAACTCAGAATTTCCTCAGTGGAGCGGGACGTGAATTGAGAAGTCAATATTGAGGTGTGCCGCAGTTCTAGAGGTTAGAGAACTCGTCTTGTGAGGGGAATATTGTGGAAACAACATGAACGAGTCTCTGACATCTTGTAGGAACGATCAATGAGATGCCTCAGGAAAAGGTAAAACACCAAGAGGGTTTCAGCGTTCACGATAAACTCAAATGAAGGTTCACAAAATGATTGAGCGGCCTCTTAACCTACAAATAAAGTGTTGAATATTAAGTACATTGTATTTAAAACATGAGCTTTTCTGAGATTTGAGAGCTTTTTAATTGAGTCAGTAGGAAAAATGACATAGTCACGCAGTTACTACTATATCGTTATTTTTGTTTCTCTGAAGACCATATTCCCGACTACTTATTTTGCATAAGTGTTGTTGACAAACAACACGAGACAACCATTGTGATGTCAACAGTACTCACATCCTGATTGGACATCTCCCAGTATGGCCGCTCCCCGTATGACATTACTTCCCACATGACGATGCCATAACTCCACGCGTCGCTTGCTGAGGAGAACTTCCTGTATGAGATGGCCTCGGGAGCTGTCCACCGGATGGGGATCTTACCACCCTGTACACACACATAAATAAAACAGGTTAAATTCAATCAAAGTAATTCTGTTACGCATGCTCTCTTATTCTGACCCTTTCTGTGTTTATCACCTCACCTCACCCTCTTTCAACCACAGTGTTGTGGAGTAGACAGTTAAACTGCAACTCTACAGACACAGCATTTCCTTCACACAATAACCTCAATACAAACCAGGAAATGGAGGTCACTGTGGGCTCAGACAGGTTTACAGAAAAGCATCATTTCAGTTTTTTGCCATCTAAGGCAACTTTATTTCCCCTTGATTTGGAAGGAGAATTCAGGACAATTATGATGTGATGCATCAATTGGCTGATGTCTTAATCTTATATTGATAGCATTGGGGTGTTTCTCAATCTCGAGTACGCTTGCTTAGTAGCACATGTCTTTCTAAGCATCTTGCTTCAGAAGCGAGGAAAGAACACTTCCTGGCATTCGGAAAATAAAGAGTGGAACAGGCTAGCAAGTGTGGAGGTGTGCGTCATATGAGAGGCCCCGCCTTACATTTTTTCACCACAGATTTGGGGAAATTGGTCCGTGCGCAAAGCATTGTGGGGATTTTAAGACCGCAGAGTTTACACATGTGCAGCCTCGAAATTTCTCCAAACGAAGTACGCCGGGCTGTAATTCCAAGTATGCTGGACATTGGAACAGTACTTCGGCGGCATTCGATGACAGAGTATGCTTGCAATAGTGGCTCTGCAGCAGCTTTACTCGACATTGAGAAACACCCACGGTCTACAAATAAAATCTGTGAATGGGCAATTTAAGTGTTCCAAGTGCATTGCCAGGCTGACAAGACTTCAATCAAACGATAATCATACTTTGGAGAATAAAAAGGATAAGCATCAACAGCAGCAGGTAAGTGTTTTTGTTATGCAGTGAAACCATAGAGCAGCTGGCAGGAAGTGTCTTGTAAACTCGCAGCGCATGTCTGTAAATTGAGTTGCTGTTTGCTGGGACTCCTGTAACTTTCATAGTTCAAGCCTTCTAGCTCCACTCCTAATGAGGTTCTCTCACAAAACGAAGGAGAAGTCAGCGAACTGTCAGCGAGCATGGCTGAACTGAGAACAACTTGTGTCCTTGTTATTACTGTTCTGGTGCTGTCACAACTGACATGTGCATTGTTTTAAATAAATGCATTGTTCTACAGTAGTATCCCATCCGCCGGATGTCGTATATCAAATTATAGTTACTACGGTTGAAGACACTAAGGGTTAGATCTTTTTTTTGAACAAGGACAGATGATCTAATAACCACCACATTTATTTCACATTGTCAAAGTTTTAGGCAAGAAGACAGCAGAATAAAGTAAAGTAAAACAAGTAAGCATGTAGAATAATAAAATAAGTATGAGATGTTAAGTGCTGTAGGTATTTGTACTTATTTGTACTGTGTCCTGTAGCGCTAAAACAGGCAAAGCTTGCTTTATAAGAAAAGGAAGAAAACAGTTATTTTTGGTGGACTTTCAATATTATCATCATAACATTTTGAAATGCAAATACAGAATTCATTTTGCCGAACTACGGGTTTCAGCACATTGCCTGCCTTATATCCCTGAATCCCCAAGCACAGGTTTTTTAAGATGAGCAGATGGTTTACCTTGCATATTACAACAAATGAATTACTCAATGTAATCCCAGTGAAAGTATTTATCATAAAGGTGTTTTATTTGAATGAATTGAGATGTGTTAAATCTAGTAATAAGTAAGCAGCGGCTGTTTGGTTTGCGAGGTGTGTGTGAGGTGTGTACCGTGGTGGTGTAAGCAGCTTCCGGGTCGTCCTCCAGAACTCGGGACAGGCCGAAGTCTGACACTTTACACACCAGGTTGCTGTTGACCAGGATGTTTCGAGCTGCCAGGTCTCGGTGAACGTAGCCCATGTCTGACAGATACTTCATGCCCGAGGCGATGCCACGCAGCATGCCCACCAGCTGGATGACAGTGAAGTGACCGTCGTGTTGCTGACAGGGAGAGCAGGACAGAGGGAAGAATCAGAAGTCATGGCAGAAAAGCAGAAATAGCAACAAGAGAAAGAAGGAGGGTCGATAGCACAAACAAAAAAAGACAAAGGATAACACTGATAGAATCATAATGGTATGCATTGAGCTACATGATAAACAATAGGGAATACTGACAGTGATTTTGTCGAAACAAACAATTGCATGTTAAGAATCATGCTGGCAGTTTATTGATAGGACAATAGCTCTTATTTAAGCTTCTAGGAGCCAACAAGTGACACAGCCTGCATTACTCATTTTGAAATACTTGGCCCATAGCTATGGTGCAATATAGTTAAACTGTGATCAAAGGTGATCTTGCTATCCTGCGGGGAACAAACATATGCAAACCAGCGTGGTACATCCCAGATTCCAAGGACTCAATACTACAATTTCTCTTATTTATTTGACCCAAATCACCGATATTAACATGTGATATTATCGGAGCATTTTGAAAGCTGAATAATTTGTCCTTTTTTGGAGATGCAATTGTGATGTTACATTAACAGTCAGAGAGAAAGACCTTCAGTATAGTTATAGCTTGTCAGCATTTGTGTTATTATATCCCACTGTTCTTATATATAAGACTGTAACCACCTGAGGCAGGAAACAGATATATTCATACTTGAGTTCTCCGATCACATCAACACTTACCCTCAGAAACGAGTCCAGTGATCCATTTTCCACGTACTCCACCACAATCATCACAGGCCTGCCTGTAAACACACAAACACAACACACACCGCTTATTTCTCCAAAGTTATTTATTTTGCTGACATGGAAAGTAGAAGCTGATTGAGAGTTTTGACGCCTAAGCCATAATCATTTTCTGAACAAATACTATGACGCACAGTTTAAAGCTCATAAAGTAAATCATCAGTAAATATTGTGATAGATTTTTTATCAAAACTTATTTTTTTTCCTGCTAAAATTCATCATATTTTGAGCATAATAAATGAAATAACTTGTGATTTTGAAGCACATGAATGGCTGCATGTGTGAACAACAAACTAATATCCCTTTATAATAAACTCAGTATCAGGGCTTCTGTGAAACCACCAGTGTAAAACTGCAATTATTTCCATCATATTGGATGGGCATGATGCTGAATCAGTTATTATGATTATTATGCGAAACACCTCAATTTTCAAATGTCAATGCGTCTTTTATCATCTATTATGTACTGTTAGGATCTAAACTTGTGCACACGGAACAACATGACAACTTGGGGCAATTCAGATCAGCATGTTATATTAATGACTCAAACAATTAGTCAAGGGACACCGGCTTTCACCTCTGATGGAGCACAAGATATTGTTCTGATTCATGTAGGTGGGACAAAATCACACTGTGTAGATGTGTGTGTATGTGTGTGTGGCTGGGCAATAGAAAACAACAATATGTTTATGGAAACACACAGACCATTAGCTGATGATTGAAGCATCGAGTGAAGACGCTCAAATCATATAATTTCCGAAGGGACGTGTTCAGTATTCAGTCCATGTATTACATGAAACAGGTGCAAACACAGTATCTCTTTCAAAATATTATTGTTTCCCCACGGAAGATCCCTACGGTGCTACAGATCGACTGCTCTACAACTGGGCGGCGGTTGTCCACGCCTGTGTGAGCTGTAAAACATTCAGAGCTGCTGGACAGAGAAATACAAATCTTACTGTAGCGAAGAAACACCATGACATCACACCCCAGATTCAAGGAGCTTTTTTAAATCACGTGGGGTTGTGAAATATCATATTGTGGAAGATGGAATGCCACTTCTAATGTCACTGGCAGGATTTGTAAAAGTGTTCCTATAATACATCAGAACGGCTTTATAGGCTGCAGGATGTTTGCGGTTTTATAAGAGCACAATGTGTGATAGCGGTGTCACTTTACTGTATAGAGTAAACACTTGTGATCCGGACACAAAGAGATATAAAGAGAAACAGCTTGTGACAGGTCAAATCAAGTCTAAATGGCATCTGTCACCATCCACTTTATCCCATCAATGGTTTTATGATTGCTGTGACCGACAGGCAAGAGCTTCACTGTGAGTGTACTGCTTCTGTGTATCAGCCTTTGGAAATCAGACACTAGTTTTAAACTGGGATGTTTTGAACATCATCTTTGAATAAAGATTTATTTGATATAAATAGTCATATTTAAGGTTTTTGATGTGACAAATTACATTTGATTAGAAAGAGTCCAAACTGACAGACAATCATGCACATATTTCTTCTTTTTAATCTGCAAAATGGTTTCATCATACCCTTCAAATGTGCAGATACTTTTCCCCAACACAAATCCAGGAGGGATAGGCAGGAAATGATTCGATCAAGCTTGGCTTTCCTGAGCTAATTAGCAATGACTGAAAACAATATATACTTATGCAGTGCGGCGCCTGAACAAAAACCAACGCACCTGTTCACCAGAGTCAAATGTGTCACCTGTTATTTCAGAGCAGGTATAGCAGTCAGTCACAGCACAATACTCACTATAATTAGTCTCTGAAGAAAAACAACAGATGTGGGGAGTTAAAGATTGAGAAAGTGAGCTAAAAACTAAAGACAGGCAGAAAATATACTTTTAAAGAACAATGTCTCTCTATTTACCCCACTGTCACATCTTTTTCCCCAGTACATATAAGTACTGCTAACTGCTAAGTACTGTACTTAGTACGTTAGTACAAAGGAGAACACATAATCTGAGTAATTACACGTGTAATTGACTGTGATCTAATACTTATCATCTATTTTTATGTCAAAGTACTGCTTACAAGTTAAAAATAAACCTATAAGACGTGCCAATATGGGTTAAACTGACATTCACACTGGATTTTCTTTATAGCTTTTAAGCTAATCAAGGAAAACCATTAAAGGAAAAAGGGTTTATTATGATTCTACAAGATTAAACAAACACAACAAATCTGCAAAAAGGCCAGTTACAATATGTCGAGTGTGGTGTGATATCAACTGCTGTGGTATTCAGAAATCACACAGCTCTCTATTCAGTGCAGCCAGTCAGGGCTGTTGTTAATGAGATGAAAACCGGCCACTCACAATATTTGTATTTATTTTTCCTCATACGATGTTGCTCAGTGTTTTGTGGGATTTATTTTACTCAATTGCTTCAGAGATGTTTGACTGTAAAATATACAGTTTAATATATTGGTGCTAAACATCAGCAACCAGCAGCTTTTATGTAATAATGGCTGTATTGGCCTTTAAAGACCCTTATCAGCCGAATCCTTGTCAGCAGGGTCAGAGCTGAGGAGTGTCCTCTATCTACATTCAGGGGGGGAAAGGGGGGGTAAGAAAGTCTTAAGGGGACACATTTATATTCACAGCGATGTCTCAGTTTATACGAATCCTTGTAAAAACAACCATATGTTTCGCTGGGTGAACCCTGTAAAACACAGCTCATTAACAACTCTACACACCCACCCACCCACCCACCCACCCACACACACACACACACACACACACACACACACACACACACACACACACACACACACACACACACACACACACACACACACACACACACACACACACACACACACACACACACACACACACACACACACACACACACACACACACACACACACACACACACACACACACACACACACACACACACACACACACACACACACACACACACACTTTTTCTTTATCTGTCAGAGTAACTGAGTGAATGTCCATAGGAATATGCACCACATAGTAGAGGATTGTACAAAAGAAGAAGTAGAGCGGCTTCAGGCAGTCATCAACAGTTTTGTATGCTTCAATTCGGCTGTGAAAATGTTCACGTTTCTTTTTTTTTATATCCACTTCAAAACGTTCTCAATATGTTTTTCCTTTAACATATATAAATATGTTTTTCCAATATAAGCAAAATAAACTTGTTTGGTTTCATCAGTGGTAGATAAATTAGTGCTGAGGGTCTATTGCTAAAAATCATGTAATCGTATGCACAATCTTAGTTAAATTGCATGTTCCTCAACACTACTTACTTTTGGTAACCACCCCCTCCAGCCTGATGATGTTGGGGTGGTCAAACTGGCCCATGATTGACGCCTCGCGCAGGAAGTCCCGCCTCTGACGTTCCACATAGCCGCCCTTCAGGGTCTTTATCGCCACTGCGATCTCCTTTTTCCCTGGGGTTCTGAGGCGCCCGCTGCACACCTCGCCAAACTCACCTAACACACACACAGAAAAAGAACCACAGTGAGGAGTCTATCACACACACCATCAGCAGGCAGTCAGTCCTCCACCGGGGGGCACTGTTGCAGTTCCCATCTAAACTCCAGCATTATTGCCTCTTCTCTGATTAGTTCAACTCCATGAAATTGTCCCCTTCACTTTCTAAAAAAAGCCTTAAATCTATTCTTATACGTTCTTTTGTTCTCTAAACCTTTTTATGCTTTAATATTCCTACAGTCTGCTCAGAGGAAATGACAGTGAGACACTGGGAAATGGAAAAAGCCTCCTCTTTAGTGAGTACAATGGAGAGGAATGAAAATAGATCCTCTCCTATGGCACATTTTAAGCTATTGTTATTCTTACCAACACAAAATGATCCACTTTCACCACATGGCGGAAGGTAGAGAGTAGAGGTAAGTGGATGAGTGTATTATGGTGTGTGTGCAGGCGTGTGTGTTATACCGGCTCCGATCACCCTCTCGATGCGGATCCTGGAGGGGTCGATCTCCTTGGTGAACTCATGGACGGCCTGCGTGGGGTCCTCATATGTGTCAGGGTCCACATAGGTCTTTATTCCAGGGAACGGGACTGTGAGGACAGAGAGTAATATATAGGGACAATGCTCAAATTTGATGAAGATTTTGTAAATAAACATACATTTGAACTTCGAAATAAAGGATGTATGAAAATAGGCTGTCACTGCCTTTAACCTCGACAGTACTGCTACTGCTTCACCACCACAACCACAACTTCTCCTACTGCTGCTGCTGCAATAAATAGCCTTCCAACCAACCAGGGGTACAGAGGGGAAAAGTGTGCAATTTGAAATACTACAAAAAATACGATTTGATCAACTTATATATTAACATATTTTGATTATGTGGAAAATAAACACCCTACCAGGAAATTTGGAGTTGACCTTAATAAATGTATTGTAAAAAAACAACAACTTCCAGCTACAATAAGCTGCCTGCACAGCTTATTGTACGCAGAGCAAAAAAGTATAAATGTGTAACACCAAAGCATCATCTAGACAACAAAGATCTGCCAAGTGAGCAGCCCTGCATTAAGCGACAACACAAATGAATCGATATGGTCTCTCTTTAGACAAATAGCTTATGAGCCATTTTCCCACTTGTTTCTACTATGACCTGGGAGGAAATTAAACAATTCATCCTGTCTGTATGTTCAATATCTGCTCTCCGACAAAGCACAGCAGCAAAATCTTTACCTCCCTGAGACTTCCACACACAAACCGAACACCCCGCTGATAGATTGTTCTCCGTCTGTCTTTGGCTGAGAGGCAGCAGGGCGGCATGCTGAGCCAGTCTTTAACTGGGGCAAGGTTTGAGCCAGCGTCCACCCTGTTGAAGTGTCCTTGAGCAAGTCAGTGACTCTTTAACAGCCTGCTGTTGTTCTGCCTCTGACCTCCCTCTGAGGGGGGGGGGGCTAGACAAAGGCAGCTTTTCTCCTTCAGGGAATCTATACAGAAAACAGAAACGACAATGGGTCGTCTCTGATGCATGAATCGACACCAGCAAACCCGAGGAGCCCTTTCTCCTCCTGTAGCTTCTGCTAAACACCTCTAAACTTTAGACAAGAGGTACAGGGTTTTGAAAACACATAAAACGACATAGAAAATGTGTTTGAATCTTGAATATGAGAAATCTACGTGGCAGCTTGTTAGCCAGCTAAAAACATATTCAGTATTTATTTCTTCTCTAACCTTTGGATATATGTATGTTGTTTTCTAAACCTTCATTAAATTGTTCTCTTAAAGTCACCTCATTCCTCTATTCTTCTACCTTGCCTTCGGTTGCCCTTCATTCCCTCATTTCTCTCTCCTTTCTGTTTTTCCAATCTTCTTTTGTCCCGCTCCAATCTTTGCCTCTACGCTCACTTTTAAGCATCTTCCTTTTTTTCCATCCTGCAACTCTCATTTCCATTTTTCACGACAGGAATGAAAAGTTGGGTATTAAAAAACAAAAGAAGGCAAAACAGACGGAAAGGTAGAAGAGTGCAGAAGTAGACAGCTCAGGGATGCAGCATGTAACCAGATTAATCACAACAGAAAGAAAGAAACGCTCATGTAGAACATCAAATGAAACTCAAGGGGAGTGGAGGAGGAGTGCTGCTGAGAGGGAGACAAGGAGATGAAGGAGCGCTTGCTCTGTTGACTAGTTTGACATCTTCATTTCTAAAACTACCGTATAAATGCCACATTTCCTACTTCTTCTTCTTGCTAGCATTTCTAACAATACCAAGTCAATATTTTGCATTCTGTACACGCTTTGTGATGTGGGCCGTCATTACTGTGCAAAATTAAAATATGCATAGGCACAGAAACACAGGAAATGATCCATGGAGCAGCACTACTGTATGTGCTTGCTGAATGCAAAGAGAGGAGCAGGTGGTTAGCCTGCTAGCCGCTAACTGTGGCTCAAATAATCCATTTTTCCTAAATAAATGAAACCTGACTTACCAAATCTTAAGGAAGTCTTGCAAACGTTATTTCAGACAAATACATACTTTAAACCAATATTTTATTTCAATACAATATAAAATGTAGACTTTGCAGATTTCCCCATTCTGTCTTTACGATATAATTGAAAGTTACTCTTGACTCTTGGAAAAAATGTAGGATCACAGTGAGAAAAGAAAGGTAGACTGATAGATTTACCATGTCCATTCTGATAATTGGTCCTTTTCTCCTCTGAAGTCATCTTGGCCTTAAAGTACCACTGACACCTGGAAAACACATTAACAGACAGCGTTAAAGGGGTTTCCCTTAAATGTGCAACAATATTAATATCTGGGACCCCTACATGGGGAGGACCCTTGAGCAGCATGGAATAACAAGTCTTATGTGGTTTTGTGTTAAAATGAATTATGATAAATACGTCAAAAACGTTGTTACATACTGTAGGTGACTGGAGTAATAGTTAATGACTAGTAGGGATAAAGTCATTCTTTGCTGAAAACCGGAACATGTTTACATTGAACACATTCCTAAACTCTCCCATTGTACCATAACATCGCAGAAGCAATTTAAAACGAGAATGAATGACACTAAATAGGAAATGAAAGAGAATAAAACCAAGCAAAGTTTTTGATGATCATCATTTTGAAGAAAATATTTTCCGAAGACATTGAGTCCGGTCCTGGAAGAGATGGTTTCCAGGTTAAATAATACAAAAGAAAGTTGTGTGCAGAAGTATACACATACACCCACATTTCAAATAAAATAAATTGAACAGAAAGTCTTTCACAAAGATGATTAAATGTTATATAATTAAATTCTATAAAAGAGAAAAACACTTGAATCCCTGATGCAGGCGCTCCCCCGACCTCATGTGTGTGTCTGTGGTCTTGTGGTCTGTTTGTGTGAGAGTTATCTGGGCACTGAGACACCGGGAGACAGCCAACGACTGATACAAAAAGTTGCTGCCAAGAAAGTCTGAAAAGCTGAGAAATTAGATGACAGCATCTGCAAAAGACCAAGAGGAAGCATTTATCCAAATAGATGCTTGGATGCTGCTCTGAAATCAAAAGTAGAGAAAACACAAAGTACCCTGTCAGAATCACACATAGAACCAAACATAGAGTTCAAGGCAAAGCACGGTGTGCAGACAAGACACAGAATAATCAAGTAAAAGCCAATTAAGCACAGTGTTATATTTGAGAAAAAAATAAAATGACCACTTAACATTTGTTATGAGTTTTTTTGTACATACAGCTGTATAGTGCTACGGTATACGGGTGGACTCTGCTAAGGTCATGTTTTTGTTGGTTCTTTTAGGGTGCCATACCTTGATGTAATGTGGATGGAGATAACCTGCCCCAACACTGTCATTTACTTTTAATAAACCCTTATTTGAGTTTTACCTGGCTTCCCTGATTATATTGGATCTTTACAAACGGTTTGAGAATGTATTTAATGGAACAGTAGTCTGAACTAAGATACTTTTTAGACTAAGTGGTCTAGGAACTTGCATTGGTGCCACCTTACACCAACTGAGTGTTGCACACATACTGTTATACATTTAGTAAAGTTTAGGCAATCTAAACTACTTGGATTAAGTAGGAAAATATTGTCATGTTGACACATATTAACGTAATGGTTTAAAAGATTAGATAAGATAAGAGGGACCTTTATTAATCCCCGTGGGGAAATCCAGGAAAATAAAGTCATGTTGTCAGCAACCGCAGCTTCCCATGCCACACACGTTGTGTATGCAACCACCTATAGACTATTTATTTTGCAACTTTAACATATATTTAATATATATAATAATATGTGCCTTGACAGTCATATATTTTAAGAGTATCTTTAACACTGGTCACTGTAAATGATTGAACCAACAATATATGCAATAACTTTGCTGCTAAGGACACACTCAAATACTGTGAAAAGGGACTATAAATGAACCCTATTGTAATTTAGAACGTAGATTAATCTCAAATGCAATCCCATGTTTGGACCCTCAGAGGTAATTCCATGAAATACAGACAGAAGTCACTTTCTTCTCTTTGTGTTTCCATTACAACAAAATCATTTGGGTGGAAATAAAACTTCGACAACATGTATGATTGAAAAATGTATATAGTACACATCTGTATGGTTATATAAAGCCTGCTTTTTGTCATTCAAATATCGTTGACCGCTACCTGAAAGAACAGTGATGGCTTCATTCACACACACCAACACTTAGAAAGGACCTGCAGTGCTGATGTTTCTGGAGCTTGGTGTGTGGGAGGGAGAGGCTGGGGAAGAGCGCTGAGATGGAAAATAATGGTATGAAGTAAGGTACTCTCACAGGCACAATCACTGATGAATTTTATAACCTATTTTGCAGTAGAGGGCTTAATTAATGACCGTGAGCAAGAGAGACCTTCACTCCCACTTCTCACTCGTGGACCTCCCAATACATTTTATTATATTTCAGCTTTAATAGACATACTATAATAATTCTTCTGCCAGTTTCTTAGAGTTACACCACACTTAAAACATCTTTTAAAAGAGAACACCCAAGGTTTTGATAATAATACGTTTGGCATGAGCTACGGATAAAAGCTGAACATTTTTGAAAGGCTGTCATTTTTTCCCCTGCTCTGGAAAACAACAAACATCAAACAAACAAAAATAACATAATTCATTAATCAAAACAATTATTTGACAATGTTCAAATATTTATATTTTCGTGTATAACAAATGACAATCGAGTATTTTATTTATCGCAATGCTGTAAAGGTGGGACAGGACATGATTTCCATATCTCTCTGTATTCACTCTTACTTTAGTGGTCTGTCTGTTATTTTCAGAACTTGGCTGTGTTTGACACGGAAATAATATATTAACAGATCTTATAGAGGATTTCCATTTCCATTTTTGGGTGTGTATTCAAAAAAAAAGACAGGTATTTAAGATTTAGATATGTATTATCATAAAGTTAGTCCACCAATGTGGTATATAGACTTTAGGTGGAAAGTCACTTCAGAGTCAAAATGCAGAAAATCACATTACATTTTGCCACGTATTTTAAATATACTGTATTTCAAAAGGTTTGCTAAGAGGTTCAGAACAATTCTGTTCAATATTACCCTGACTATAGACACATTTAAGATGTCAAGCCTGTTTATTGTACTGAAAAAAGGGAAAGTCCCCAGAAATTTAAAATGTAATAACTATATATTTCAATGAATTCAACATCTCATAAAAGGATTTCCATTTATATCATCTCTCTGGATATATCGAGCTAAACAATAAAAACATTCACTAACAGTTGGGCAGAAACACAAATGATATATCTGCTGACTCAGTAACTGTTAACCAAAAACAATCCAACAAACAATGGTAGCGAGTATTGTCTAGAAAAACAGCCAAATGATGCAGTGCAAATAAATAAAAAAATGAAAATGCCCACAAATACGAGTAGAGAAAGTGTGTGTGTGTGTTTCCATGAGATCACATGTGGGCCTCCTTCTCTTTGAAGACTTAACATAATCCGGGTTGCCACATTAGAGCAGGAGTCAGGGGGCTACGAGCCGCAGGTTGCCAGATTGGGCTCCGGCTAAGTGAAGTCTGTGGGATTGTGGACACTGATAGACAGAGCAGATAACATGGCGGGTAACACTGGCAGAGGGGAAAAGAAGGGGATTTAGAAAGCTACTGTTGACCTCTGCTGATGGGGTCAAGCTGTTCATTAAAGAAATGGTGGCATGTGCCTTTATCAGTCTTTTCCAGTCCTATCCTCTGATCCCCTTTATCCGCCTATCCTTCTGTCTCTCTCGCTTTCATGTTGAAAAGAGGCCGCACATGCAGACACAGACACACACAAAGACAGTTATCACACACAAAGACCTTGCCTTCTGCCACTGCTCTATGGGCTGTTGAGCATTGTTACGGTACATATTCACAAGCACTTTACCCACCCACACATACACTTCAGTAAAACAACCTAGCCAAGAGCCCTAATCAAAGCATCACTGTAATTCAAACCACTCCTCTCTAGCTCCAACATCCCTCACCTCACCATGGTGCATCTATCTGCAGCTACAGAGGACACAAAGGATGAAAGAATACATGAAGAAAACTAAAAAGAGTTGCAGAGACTAACAAGCAACTCAAGGATAAAGAGGACACAGTATTCAGCTCTGTTACAGTCATGACCGCTTGGCTCCAGAACATTTTCACTTTTCAAATGTAGCATGAGCAGATGCAAACATAGGCGTCAGCTTTTAGAGCAACCAGGTGTTAAAACTCCCCGTACAGCGCGTCCTCTTACATCACCACTCTCGCTCAACAACCATAACATCTATAAGAGCTGCGCGAGTGAAAGCTCTCATCCTTCACAGGCAGCTCAAGTACATTTGGAGTTTTTTTTTTTTAAATCGAAAGAGAATGAAAGTCCCTCCTACACGGGGCAGAAGGATCGCAGCTATGACAGATTGTGATAAAGTCAAAAAACACTCCCAACTGCTTCTTCGACTGCTTTTAGCAGAATTCAGGTAAAAAAAGGCCCTTCTTGTGCCTGAAAACAAAAAGCCTAAAGGGCTTGCTTTAGCTATTGCACCTGGTGGGTGAGTTTCTAAAATAAACAGCAGCACACTCCCACACATTAGGATCACATCATAAAAATAAGACAAACACACGTTTATTTTTAAAGTGACGGACCTTAAATTCCTTTTGACTTTAACATCATGCCAACTTTAAAGGACTTGCCTGTGAGGTAGTGCACCTAGTGTGATAAAAACCCTCATCTCATATCTGTGAAGTTTAGTGGAAAATCTCTGGCAACCAGCACGGATCAATGCTGCAACCAATATGCAAGGGTTTAGAGCTGCACTTTCCCTAATGGGTGCCAGATCGTGGCTCCAGAGAGACTGAGGGGCTAAATGCATGAACATGCGTCCACTGTGTTCAATAGATTTGCACCTTTCGCACTCAGCACCTGGGATTGCATCAGTCTTATTCTGGGATGAGACGAGAGCTCGGTAGGATTTCAAGAGCACACTTGTATGAAATCTCTCAGTTCATACATTAGCACATACAGTGACAGTAGAATATGAAAGAGACATGCTGGAATGGGAAGAACCATGAAGACCTAGTCCCACCTCGAAGCAACTCTGGCACGGTTGAACTAAAGTGATGTAACACTGCTAATGAGTGAGGGTAGCTTGCCTCATCGTTGGACCTTCCTAACAGCATTGTCAGGATGGTCTATTACTATTCAACTCGCAATTGAATCACCGTTCATCCAAGTTCAACTCTAAGTAAAACATTTAATAGATTTTACTTCACCCCTTCAAATCAAATCCTTTAGAATAAATAGATTTTGCTGCATTGCTGTTTTAGAAGTTTAGTGTGAGTGGGCTTTTTGGGGAAACAACAGCGAATGAATACCACATTTCCAGTGTTCAAGATCACTTTAGACAGAAGATGTCACAGTCCTAAAATGTTTGTTAGATAACATTACCACCTTTCAACACCCAATGTGTTAACAACTTCAGCTCCATGGAAGATTTAGCAGCACGTCGCTAAAGGCTCCTATTCATGGGTTGTCCCAAATTGGATTTTCAGAAGCTGTGAAAGCACATGTGACAGGATGTGTGAAAAACATACATGTTGTTATTTCAATAGAGGGATGAGTGTAGATTTGTTCTCTGGAGTATCTAATTAATGGTAGATGCATCCATATCACAATAGAAAAATCCGTTTTGAATCACTCTTGCTGACATTTCTGTAGAATAAAGGTTAACTTCGGTCCTCTCTCCCCCCTAACTGTCCTTTGAATTACACTCATTATTTACAAATGCCCTCAGAGGTTGAAATTCTATATGCAAATCATATGAACCCTGGTAATTTCAGAAGAATATGCAATCAACCATAATGATCTGCTCTTGTTTTTGTGCACTCTCAAATGCTTTAAGGTCTAAAGGTCTGGGCTTACTGAGGCTTTGCTTAAGAACACATGTGTAAATGTCTTTCTCATCGTCTCTGTTACCAAGTCAGATGCTTACGTGATAAATGCTTCAAGAAGTATATCTTTCTAGGGTTCAGTCTATCTCAATAATGAGGACCAGTTACAAAAGCCTAATACAATAATATCTTTAAAGAAGCTATAATCCATATTTTTTTAAATAATAAAAGCTTCTTTAATATTCTCACTGGAGGAAATATTGAGGTTCTTAACTGCGAGGCAAGGGGATAACAAAGCTTGTAAAGTACTCTAAAGGAACACCAAAAAGTCAACCTATTAAGCAGACATTTTGAAACGGCTATCCAGTAAAATGATAGCTCATTGGCAAGTTGTACAGTATTAACAAGAAAGTGAAATGTGCTTCCTTTGAAACTTTGGGATTGTCCCTTTTATAGTTTTCAGTTGGTGGTAGATTTAGATGAATTACAATGACATAATTGCCCAATTCCAAAGGCCTTAAGCCCTAAAACACGAGGGACTGGGAGAGGCTGCAAGGGCTTTTAATGGTATCAATATGGCAGTGTATTATAATGCAGTATATGCCTACATTTCTCTGTTATCTTGATCATCATTTTAAATACTCCATGTTTTCTTCTGGGAAAATGTAGTCACGAGTCTCCTACTCTGTTTACCTTTTTGCTCTCAAGCCCCTCTGGATTTCCTCTGGTAACCCTGTGTTTAATGTCACAGTTGTCGGTAATTCCCTCAGGTAATGGCTGCCGAAATGTGGACTTACCGTAAGTGTGCATAGGGTTTAAAATGTCTGTTTTTGCCTTCAAGCTCTAGACGATTCGACAATGGTATAGGCTTAAACCCTCTGGACTTTAGGGAACGCACCTCCAAACGGGCATTCAGTCAGCGTGGACATTGGGATTGGGCAGTTGACAGCATTAAAAAAACAAGGGCTCTTTACAGAAAAACAGGTGAGAGTTACATTGGATGATTATATGATTATATCATTCAATAGGGATTGGAACAATCCTAAAAGTTGAAAATACTCGACAACAGGATTTAGACCATTACATTACAATAACACTTCACTGACAAGAAAAAAAGAGACATATTTGTATCAATATATCAGAGAAAGGAACTTAATATGCATGGAAGTACATCAATTTGAAATTAAGCCACACATTAAAGTAGCAACACAATGAATGAGACTCTCTTTGCATACATAGTGAATATTGAAGTGCTCTTTACCTTCCAGTGATCAGGAAAAAGAGGGTGAGGATGACGAGGAGGGTGAAGCCGCCGACTGCTGCTGTGACGATGACCAACACCTGGCCTTGGTCCGAAGCAATGTCTGATGCTGAAAAGAGAAAATAATAGAGGTTAGTTACGAGGAAAGAAATGAGAGGAAAGGCTGAGCAAAAAGGGAGGTGAATAGGAAGGCAACGAAGAAGAAGAACCGGAAGTGGAAAAACGATGGGGAACAGGAAGTTTAAGAAGTTCAGTGTAAAGAGCGAGGTGCAGATGATAAAAGCAGTGAGGAGAGAAAAGAAGTAAATTAGATGTGAGGCGGGGTAAAGTGAGAAGAAAGCGCCGATTTTTCATTCACCATCATCTTCAATAATCTACTCCATCAGTGCACCATAGAGCGTGTATATAGGCAGATATTACGGAGAGACGTCTGATCAGCCCTTTGTAATGCAGAAAACCCGCCGTCAGCTTTGGTACTGGAATGATTCATATGCCTGCTGCTGTTTAATTAATATTATTCATTCATGAAATTGTGATTTAGTCCATGATCATTTGGTTAAATTGGTCCCATTTGATATTCATGATTTTCCCTTTTCTGTGTCTTGTCACAAGGCTAACGAATCCAAGATAATTGAAAGATGATTGCTATTACCAAACTTATTTCTATAATATTTCACGCTTAATGAATATGAATTGGAGATCAGGGTGCGTGGTCGCCAGCCCAAAGAGAGAGGCTCATGTGTGAGTTTATACAGTATGTGGGTGTCAAGAATGCGTGTGTGTGTGTGTGTGAGTGTGTGTGTGTTTGGCTGGATAAAAGTAATTACAGTCCACTCAGAGGGAGGGAGAGTGAAAGTGGTGGTGGCCAGATCACACAAGACAATCCTCCCAGGCGTCAGCTTCACACACTCTTCACATCACTAACTAAGCAGATGTGTTGGACTGAAGCTGCTGCTGTAATGAGGTGTGTGTGTGTGTGTGTGTGTGTGTGTGTGTGTGTGTGTGTGTGTGTGTGTGTGTGTGTGTGTGTGTGTGTGTGTGTGTGTGGAGATAGAGGGGAAGGTTGCAGAGGACAGGATAGAGAATGTAAGGTGAGGTCTGAGGAAAATAGGTGACAGAAGCGAGGTAAAGACAAACAAGAGAGAAAGAGAGAGGCGGAAGTGACAGGCGGTCGGAAAAACGGGCGCATGGGACAGTGACTGACAGGCGGACAGACAGACTGACAGGCAGGGCGAGAGCGACAGAGGCCAAATCTGCTTTCTCTTTCAGATAAAAGGCCAGGCTACACAAAGGCTGGGCCGAGCACCGTCTGATCCGCAGATAAAGCAAAGCTCTGCAGCTTTGGAAGGGAGAGGGCCACTGCCAAGCCAAATCACCTCTCAACAATACCTGCACCAACATAAAAGGGCAGCTGGACCTTTGTATTTTATGAGTAGATTTGCAATAAAGCTACTGCTCAGACACACAGAAAAATATTGATTCAAAATACTCCAAACATCAAGACTTTATTGTCAGACTCTCTTGTGGATTGTATTCAATATTTCAATAGCTATTGTAAGTGATATCCTCACCTTTAAAGAGTTTAGGGTGAATGCAACCTATATAAAGTCACGCTGTAGGAAGGCTAAAGATTAGGGTTGCAATGTAAACACAGTTAACAGATAGGCGACCCGACAATAGTACGGATACATTTTAGAATTCTATAATGAACCCTCACCTGACATTATTACAATGCTTTACACTCGCATTTTGTATTAAAAGCACTGAACTATAAGACTTACACTGTGAAAATCATGAAATATGTGCTTCTGAAATGCCTCCGTTACCATGTATCTGAATAGCATTGCAGTCTTTGAACTATATTCCTAGAGAATCTAATTCAGAGGCAAACAGTATGACAAAACACAGGAATTGTGATAAAATTTGTGTTCATTTTATAATGTCTCTATGGTCCCAAATAAGGTTGTTCATAATAAACAGTAAGAACAAGTAGATTTCATACTAAGTGATAATAAGCTGTGAAATAAGAAAAAAGACGATACATATCGGCAAAAATGTGCATGATGTTGTAAGAATTTTAAGAGTGGAGAAACTTGACCTGAATTTTAACAAAGTTGGACCATTGCAGTGCTATGCTATAATGTGTGATTTTGTCATATACTATGATTTATTTCTTTATTGGGTACCAAGGTTTATGAAGAAGTTGCTTGTCTGGATGCTAGACAGGATGCTGCTGTTGGTGGGCTCATATCCAGCCTTATTATTAGCTGTTGTGCTCTTGGTGAAGGCTGCCCTGAGCGCTGCTCCAGGCTACAGTACATGAACTTCATCTGACCCTGAACTGCTGCTTGCAGCCTGCTGATGCTGTTCCTCTGCTTAATTTGTTATTTTCACGCAAGAGTTTAAACTGATCCTAAGCCTAAAACGTACATACAAATAATACTAACCTAAATCCAAAAGTTCTTTCTAGTCGTTTGAAGGATGAGGCGCCAATACATGCTATAAACAATTTTATTTTTCTGCCACATCATTTAGCTATGAAAAAGGTGCCAATACACATGTTCAAAGAAGGACAAGACAGATGTTTCCAATGGTTTCAGGTACTTACAGTCTCCTGTAGTTTTGTATTCATATTTAGGGGTGTAGGAGCTGTATCCAGCGGGCGTGCGGGTGCGAACACTGAAGACGTACCATGTGGCTGGTTTTAAACCTGAGATGATCACACTGGGAGCCTTGGTGCGTGTTGAAGAATAGCTCAACTGCTCATGTTCCTGTTTGGGAGAGAGGGAAAAGGATTCCAAGCAATTGAGGACAGGTTTAGATAAAACATGATCTAGTGCCTGAAGGACAGCTTTACCTCGATTAACATTAATACTTGCTGTTTGTGCAACCAGTGACAAGGCTTGCCCTCAGGTTTTAGAAAAATTCACACATCATTTTATTAAACTACCATCATCGAGAGTTGTACTGCTTTATCATTTAAAAGTAATGCTTGGCACACAATTATGCATAATGAACATACATTCATTGTCTATTCAGCTTTAAAAAGGGTTATTATTTTTCCTTTGAAGCATACTTAGAGTGCATTATAATCCTATAATTGGTACTACAGAATCTATTTGTTCCATGGGACCATTAAACGGCAGCAAAACAAAACAAAGTGTGTTCTCTTAGGAGGGATGGTTATGGCCATTCTCAAGATGATAGAAGCTGATGTGGTTGGCTTTTGAGGAAACTCAGCCCAAATCCAGCTGCTCATAGTGCGGTCCGAGCGATTCTAGTTCCAAGTGTGCAGTAGGATTGCGTTTGCAAATCAAAATGGCAAGGGGGTGGGAATGTCAACATGGGTACTAACAAATATAAACTATACCTAAATACAATATTAAGATATCAAATTGGTAAAGGTTTATTTAGTTTGGGTTATTCATACACATCTCATTCTGCAAAAATCAGCACATCTGTACTACTTTAACCCCTCATTTACAAATAGCCATTGATCTATTGTTCTCTTCTAAGGACTTATTTCTAGAAGAGGTGTTTGAAAACAAGCCCATATAGTACGCAATCCGTATAACATGATGGGCATAAATTATGTTTAATTAGAGTATAAGAGGCTATGCATATTGGAAAAGCTTTTAGTTGTCTTGATATCAAACCTATTCAAATCCAGTTGTTTCTAGTTTTTAGTCTCCTTCGTAAGACATTTAGATAAACATACAGTATACCAATGTTACGCTTAAGGGGATTGCAAACAAATTCAGTTAGCATTATGGTAACCATTGGAATGAAGTCAGGGCCGGCCCTAGACTTTTGGGGGCCCTAATCGAGCTTTGGTTTGCGGGCCCCCCTCACTCTAGCACGTTCTCACTACACACAACACGGAACCAACTTTTGTCTTATGATGTTAGCATGAGCACACATATTGTATAAATAAGCATGTAAACACTGTGGAACTAACATCCTCTAGAGGGGTCCTCATCTCCGCTAGGGGGTCGAGGGGCATGCTCCCCGGGGAAGATTTTTTTTTAAATATTGAAGTTAAAAGCATCAATCTGGTGCACTTTGAGAGCAAAATTAGGAGATCTATGTATACATCTCTCAACATCCATATGAAACAGAACTATAAACAGATTTTATTTTTCTTATATTTTACAAATCACTCCCCTTTTAAACTGTATTCTTGTTTTGTCATAGTATTTCACAACTGTTTTTCATTTATTCTCTCTGGCTGTCCATCTCATAATTTTCACATAGAAACTAGCTGTCAATAGGAGTATCATTCAGAAGAATTATAATTTCATGTAAAAATCTGTCACAAAAAGAGGTTGCACATTTAAATTCAGGTGTTGTTATGGCAACGTCAGTGGCTGCTGAAAATACGTTCAAACATGCTGACGACACGTAAAGCAGTGGCATGCCACCAGTTCAGCTGAGTTTTTCTCAGAAATACTGTCACATAACATCCATATATTTCAGTGCTAGGTTGATGCTTAGCTAAGCTCACCATGAAACACTAACTGACAGGACTCAGTATCAACTGTGTACTGTAAGGTAGCTTCATGTCGAACAGTAAGTCAACATTTTCCAGAGAGCTTTCTTTGAAATCACTAGGTAATGCTAAAAAACATAACATTTAGATTGTATGACTAAGTGTTTATTTAATATATCTGGCTAGCTATAGCTACTTGCTAACGGTTTAGCTTCCCCCCGCGATTCAAAGTAACGTCAACGTAGCTGTAATTTATGCTTTGCTTACATGTTCGCATATCTTGGAAGTTTACTGACATTTGCATACCATTTACCTGGCTCAAGTGGTGGCTCTGGGGTTGCTGTGTGAGCCACCACTTGAGAATTTTCGTCTTTTTTAAAGTGGACCTATCATGCTATATTTGAATAATATAGTGTAGGACCATACCTATATAAGGCATATTTATACTTTTTATTTTCCAAAATACCAAACAGATCATGCATTTTAGCCATTCCTCATTTCGCTCAATTTAACACTGTCTTTTCATGGGCTGATTCTGTGAGAATAGCACCATCTACAGGCCTGGCATACTACAGCGTCTCCAGCGCTTTGGAACGGCAATGTCCGTGGCTGTCTCCTCCTGATTGGTGGAGTTGGCCCAATAGCCGTAGCGCCACTTCTGTGACGTCACAGAAGTGTTCAAATCTGGATCAGTCTGTATCAGATCCGTTGCAGCTCCTTTTTAAGAGATTTGGGTATGGAGGAAAATAGAGAGGATTGTGTTTTCTGACACTTGGTGAGTTCCCTGGAAAACCGGGGACACATATTCATGTATCCAAGATGTACAAAAGTGCATTTTGCATGATAGGTCACCTTTAAGAAAAGATGTTCTTATGTCCATCTTCAAAAACTCTGAGTCCGACTGACAGTTTATTTTAAACATTGTCACAGCTCACAGGATAGGTACCTGTCAGCCAATAAGACAGATGTTTATTTCCATTCAACTCTCTGGTTGGTCTGGTGTCTTGCCTCTGTTGCATTCACTGAACACGGGAAATTACAATTCTGCCGTCGTCTCTATCATCATCATGATGAGGTTCAGGTAAAGCACGGTTAATGTATTATGATGGACTCAATAATATAATACATGACTTTGAGAGTAGGCAATCTAGGCATATTAACAACATTAATTAAACATATTTATCACGGCGACGGTGTACTGAGATTTTTTTTTTCTTTTCATATATATATATTTTTTCCATTTTTTTTCTTGTTGCTAGGGGGCCCCTAGTGGCTGCGGGGCCCTAAGCGGCCGCTTATGTCGCTTACTGGGTCGGGCCGGCTCTGAATGAAGTCTAACGTCAACAGTGTGTCATGTGACAATTAGTTAGCTAGTAAGCAAGGAACCAAGAACTGTTTTGGTCTAAGCTAGATGTTCTTGTTTAAACTCAAATAATTCAAATGATTGTTCTTCAACATATATCACACACTTGCTTGATCGATAACCACTACTGCTCTTATATTCTAGACAGGACCTGTCCATCAGCAAAAGTAACTGTACCTTTTGATAATATTTGATCTCGTAGTCGAGGATGCCCTGTGGTGTTTGTTCCGGCTGCTGCCACGAGAGAGCAATGCTGTTCGGAGAGGCCCAGTCCTTCTTCAGAGTCCCAACAAGAGACGGACCTGTTGGAACACAAAATATGCAGCGTAAGCTTAAACGTCTTTACTGTAAAGTCACAATAATTATATGAGTCCTACCACCTTTGTTGATTAACCTGTGAATGAAGTAAAATCAACTTATATCTTTGATGTTAACAGTTCGCACCCTTGATACTTGATTTTTAACAATCTTAGCCTTGTCCCTTAAATGTGTGCGAATATACAAACATTTGAATTCAAAAGCTAATTGTTTCTTAAGATGCAAGGTTCTCTCTTCCCTCTTTAGCTTGAACATAGCCTCACTGAGCTAGCGTGGCTGCAGACTCTTAGTCTTATTGATCTAGGAGAACCAGTTGACCTCAGCAAGCATTTAGTTTGACAAGAACATTCACTGAATACAGAGTAAGGAGGTTTTCAATGATGCCGACACTATACAATGAGGCTGTATAGCATAACAAGAAATTCAGGGGTTGACCAGGTTTGTATATGGAAATGCAAACCGTAAATTAACACCCGTCCACCTTGTCAGCAATAATTGCCACACATCCATGCTGACACTCAATTATTGCATTTCAAACTACGTTGTAGGTATTTCAAGTCACTTGGATAAAAGATCCACACAGCTATTTCTTTCTCCCATAAGATCATCTTTAATTGAAAATAAGTTGAGAAAGCCACATCTTCTTTTCTTGGATGAATTGCATTAGCTTTGCTCTATGAATTTCTGCAGGGTAAATAATTGCGCTGAGCTCCCAGGAGAGGTCAGCAGATGTAACTGCCACGAAAGCCATTATTGTATATTATATCTTTAATATTACAGAGCTGACTCATTATGTGGATATACATGTAGGCCTGCTTCTCTCATGTGTATTCAGTAAGTAAAATGTTGCCACTGACACGTTTTTCCAATTGATTCTAGTGTCTCTAGGAAATCTGTTTGTACTGTAGTTTTCACTTTATCTTGGGGACGTATGGGGAGTTAGCAATAGGGGTTTTAGGGTTTTAAGGGTGCTGGTGGAGAATCTCGTCTTAGGGGTCTGAGGCTATATGACATGAGAGCTGTGGGCTGTATGGGTTTGAGCTTGTTAGCCAGAGACTTACTGTTGCTAACATTAAGAAATGTGCAAAACGTGCGTAAGCAAAAATAAAACGGTGTTTCTGCAATACAAAAATATTTGTAAACCAACTCTCATTTTACTCGCATTATTGAAACATTATTGAAATGCGCAACTCATGATGACAGAGAACATAAATGACTAAAATATGCATTTAATCAAGAAACATTTTTTAACTGAACAAAACGTGGTGTGAGATGAAATAGGGCTGGAGGGGTTAGGTGTAAAGCACCGTACAGCTTCCAGCACTTTTATATTACATACGCTGTAATGCATGGCTAATCCTTAATGACCACCCACTTAATAGTGATTTAAAATGTGCTAGGTAGTCTGAAATGTTAGCAAAAATAGAACAAAATAAACTCATGCGTGAGTGAAAACAGCTAATAATATTAATGCAATCAGCAACCTCAAAGTTCAGGAGGTGTGTGCACTGAGTGCTTACATGTGTATATGAAGGGTTTACTCATGCGAGTGCATGTCTTTGTCTTTGTCTTTATTAGGATCCCCATTAGCACTAGCATGAGCATTGGCTATTCTTCCTGGGGTCCTCACACACTCAAAACATACATAAACATACAAACAACAACATTAAAACAAAACAAAATTAAAACAAAACAAAACAGCTCATCATTGCATGCAATTTACAGTGAAATGAAGTGAAAACTAAAATGGTCATCAAATTATCGCCATCCTAAGGCCAAACAAAAGTAAATACAGATAAGTTTACATCATAATATATGCATACATAGCCACAGGCACAGTTAAAATTTACTTTATAATACTTCAATAATTTTTTAGCAACCTTTTGAAATGTACTTGAGAATGTTCCTGAATGATGTGACTCGGTAAAGAGTTCCAGCTGATCATGGCTCTGTACATGACTGTTTTCTGTCCCATATTTGATTTAGATTTGGGTAATACAAACCTTCCTTCTATTGTATGTCGTGTTTGATAGTTATGTTGTGCATATTGCGCTATAAACCTTTGTGATAATATATCTGGTGAGTGAGTCACTGTAATATTTCTGACAAAATGTAATAAAATATAAGTTGACCTCTGTCTGACAGTTAACCATTTCAATGTCTCCAGCATTTCAGTGACTCTGGTTCTGTAGGAGCACTGCAGTGTACATCGTGCTGCCTTATTTTGTGCTACTTGTAGTTTGTTTAAATCTTTTTCAGCAGCACTAGACCATATAACCAAACAATAATCAAGCTGCGACAGAACCAAAGCATCCAAAACTTGTCTACTGACATCCATAGGCAAATATTTTACAATTCTTTTTACAACTGACACACCCCTTCCCATTTTACATACAACATTATCAATTTGTTTAGACCAAGATAATTTATGATCCAGGGTTATACCTAGCAATTTTGTCTCTTTGACCTGTTCAATTTCAATATGGTTTAAATGTAGTTGCAATTTTGGTTCACCTTTTAACTGATGATTTGATCCTATTAATAACGATTTTGTTTTTCCCGCATTAAGTACCAACTTACACTATTCAAAATCTAATAAACATAAATTCATACTCGCAGATGATGAAGTAAATAACTTCAAATAAATGAGTAGATAACTCATAGACCAGTGAATATTGGCCTACAAGAAAATAAAACAATTGTGGAAATCACCAAAACTGCAACAATTTCCATTTTCATAATACAATTAATTTCTTCTCCTATATGTATAATCATACCATCTATCAGGTCATGTCAATCAGTCATTTCCCACCTCCATTTCTGGTTTGAACTGAAACCGGGCTCATCACTGTTTTATAGAAATGCTCTGCTTCACTACAGTCCCGATAAAGTTTGGTTTGTCCATTGAAGGTTACGATGAGCGTTGCGGGGAACAATAGTCCATGCCTCACCTCAGCCTTGCGCAGCTTCATCCTGACGTCATTGAATAGGGCTCTCTTCCTGGCAATAGAGAACCGCAGTGACGCGTCGTAAAACCCGGAAGCAAACTTCTTCCGGTTCCTTTGCGAAAAACCAATGCAAATTCTCCATAGGATTTTGGAAAATAGATCGAAATAAGGTCTGTGGTTGACACACATTTAAGAGAGGGATCACGTTTTGTTCAGCCGGATAATCTCCACATGTCAACTCTACTTTTATAATTTTTGAATCATAAATCTAGTCGCCAAAAGCGAAATGCTGACGTTATGCTATAAACAAACTACAAGCCAGTACAGCAGCAGGGTCGCACGACTTCAACGTCACGCCAATTTAAGATAGTTTCAACTGACTTGCACTGAAACTGCACTTTGAACACTTTAAATATATTAACATTTTAAACTGTATACCCAGGTTATCTAGGCCCGTTTTTTTTAATGTATACCACGTTTATCTAGGCCCTTTTTGTTTTGTTTTATGTATACATGTCACACTGTGGGAAACGATATTTCAATATTTCTGGATGTATACCACATGTAGAATTTTTGACAATAAAGCTGAATTTAACTTTCGCATGCTTGCATATTTTAACAAAGCTTTTCATTTTAGCCACACTGAATTTAACTAGAAGTCATGGCTGTGTCAGTTACCAGTCTGATATCGTTTTACAAAGATGACAAGAAGAGTGTAGATAGAGGAGAGAACCACTACAAGTCAGGACACGTAACAGTGCAGCCTAGATGAAGGTGTGCTTACCGGTGTTGTCAGGGCTAGCATGAGGGACAAGGTTTATAGTGTCGGTGAGTAGTGATAGCAAGAGTACCGTTAACCTAGAGTTAATTTATTCACATTAATTCCCATCAACAAATCAATTGTATGTGTCACATGAAATCTTTATTAGGCAAGGCAAGTTTATTTATATAGCACTTTTCAACACAAGGCAATTCAAAGTGCTTTACAAAAAATGAAAGACATTAAGAAAATGACATTTAAAATCAGTCATTAAAAAGAAAAGCTAATAAAATAAACATTAAAAGAAAAAATACATAGATAAAAGTTACAGTGCAGTCTAAGATATGAATAGTTCAATTAAAAGCAGCGAGAAAAAGAAAAGTCTTCAGCCTGGATTTAAAAGTAGTAAGAGTTTTAGCTGACCTGCAGGTTTCTGGGAGTTTGTTCCAGATATTTGGAGCATAATAACTGTACGCTGCTTTACCATGTTTAGTTCTGACTCTGGGGACAGAAAGCTGACCAGTCCCTGAAGACCTGAGAGATCTGGATGGTTCATCATTTAGCAGGAGGTCAGAAATGCATTTTGGTCCTAAACCATTCAGTGCTTTATAAACAGCAGCAGTATTTTGAAATCTATTCTTTGACACACAGGAAGCCAGTGTAAAGACTTCAGAACTGGAGCGATGTGATCCACTTTCTTAGTGTTGGTAAGGACTCGAGCAGCGGTGTTCTGAATCAGCTGCAACTGTCTAATAGATTTTTTAGTGAGACCTGTGAAGACACCATTGCAGTAGTCCAGTCTACTGAAGATAAAAGCATGGACACGTTTTTCCAAATCCTGCTGTGACATTAGTCTTTTAATCCTAGATATCTTCTTTAGGTGATAGTAAGCTGATTTAGTAACTGTTTTAATGTGACTGTTGAAACCAATAACTAATTTAACCTGCTGACAAGAGAGCCCACCTCCGAAGATCGTGACTGGCTGAGGGACAGACTCGGGGGCAGGTTCTCAGGAATTTCTTGGCTTGTCTCCCCCGAGCCAGAAGAGGAACACGACAGCTTGGAAACACTTACTGTTCCTGAAATTATCAAATCTGTTGGGCATCAGGGACCTGAGGCAATTGTGGCAAGCATGGCATTGTCTGAAGAGCAACAGAGGGCAATTCAGGTGGCTACCACTGGTCAGCGAACCAACCCAAACTGGCATTTGTTCAGGAAAGGAAGGTTGACTGCCAGCAACTTTGGAGCTGTCCTGAGGTCAAAGCGTGTGACTGCTTCCTTTATTGCCAGGGTGCTAGGGCAACAACAGGCCCTTGATGGTATTTTGTCTGTACAGTGGGGGACTATGAATGAATGTGAGGGCGTCAGGGCATTCACCGCTGCAACCCAGATGCAGGTCCATGAGTCAGATTTGTGGCTCTCCCTATCAGGATTGTTGGGGGCATCTCTAGATGGTCTGGTAGGGTCTTCCGCTGTGCTGGAGGTAAAGTGTCCCTACAGAGCCAGGGAAATGACAATTAGTGAAGCATTGCAAATCAAGGGCTTCTGTGTCAGTAAGGAAGGAGAAACATTCAGCCTGCGTGAGGAACATCCTTACTGGCACCAAGTGCAAGGTCAGCTTCACCTCACTGCAAGAAAGAAGAAGAAATAAAAAAATTGTGAATTGTTTTAAATTTACATTTACTCGCCTTTGCAATGTTGTGGTTGTTAGAGTGTTAGGTTTCCTGTCAGCTCGTCTGTTGGGAAGATATAAAATATTAGTTTCCTAGAAGTCACACCGTCACATATACTGTAAGAGCATTAAGACATACAGTACATAGGCTAAAACAAAACATCTAAAGATATAACCTTGCACTTTGATAAGTCTCGTGAACATTTTCACTCTTTTGATTTTTTTGAATAAATGGTAGATTAATCCATATTGAAAATAGGTGTCAGCTGCTACACTAATTATAATAGTTATATTTCTTAATTCATTAAGATAAGATATTACTGTATTGATCCCAATTTGGGAAATGTTTGTGTTGCAGCAGCATAACAAGAAAAACAAAATATAAGTTATTATATATACAAAAGTATATGAGGGATGGAATATTAAATTGAATATAAATGTAAAATGTACATGTGATTTTACGTCCAAGAGAAGCTATGGAGCAGAGAGTTCTCTGCCAGCCAGAGGTGATTTGTTAATAGTTCAATATGTCAAACTGATTTCCCTGACTACAATCTTTAGTTACATGGTGAAACGTTATGCTGCTTGTACTAATTAGACTTATCATATAAGCCACACAGGTTTTAATAGGATGTATTCATTATCTTTACTTATGTTGCGGTCTTTTCAGCAGCGCCATCTCTAAAACGGCGATACAGTCACTACCCATTATTTACATTTCCCCGTGACATGGACAAAGATGTAACGTCAGCTTACCTCATGACATGAATCCAGACTCTCCTTTGGAAAACATTGGCCGGGAAACGATAGAAGAAGCACGTTTCATGCGAAGACCTCTGGCTGCAACCCGGAGTAAAGCAACAAACCATTGCGTAGCTAACTAGTAGCGCTAGCTTTAGCTAACGTTAGCTAACGAAACGAACTGCCGAGTAAAATTGGAAAACACTGGTAATTAATTATTCTATAATTTGTAAAACTACGGTGTTAAAAACGACAATTTCAAAAATACAGATTCTAATGGTCAGATATAGATATACAGATACTAAAGATAGGCAGGTACTTGCTTTCAAGCAGAGCACAGGGGGAAACAAACTTAGCGGGAGTGTTTAGGTGTTCGGCGTAATGACGTACAACGGCCTCGACAATTTCTGTAGTCCTATTCAGTCATTCGGTAACAACCATCGTTTTTCAGACACGTAAACTCTTCAAAAATCCCCAGTGGGGTCACTGCTGATGTATTTAATGTCGTAGAACAAAACGTGATTTATCTCTTAAATTTGTGTCAACCACAGACCTTATTTCGAGCTATTTTACAAAACCCTATGGAAAAAATGCATTGCTTTTTGAGGAAGGAACCGGAAGTGCTAAAAATGCTAACTTACTTCCGGGTTTTACGACGCGTCACTGCAGTTCTCTATATCGTAGTAATATCAGGAAATATCTTCACTCGCATGTCACGGAAAATAATCTCTCCCTTGCTTCTTGCCAGCTTCAAGATAGCTTCCTTAGCTTGATATCTCTGCATAGTGACAATCATAGGCCTGGGTCTCAAATCAGTCCCCTGCCCAATCCTGTATGCAATCTCAACTGCCGGTGTTGCAGTATAAATTGAGTCATGACAACCGGCGACATTCTATTATTTTCGTCATAGGGTACATTGAGGACCCATTGTTGACTTACCAGGAAAGAAACATCGTTTGTCGTTTACGTTCATCTTTTTCTATATCTGCCTTCCTAAGATCACTTTGCTGCACATTCAATACTCGTATGTGAGGTTGTGGGTGAGAGACCGATATCGTGACGCTTACAGGGAGGTATCGAACATTACAAAGTAGGTGACTGTGTGGATGCCTGTTCAAAACATTGCAAACTTCAATAAATCATTTAAATTATATATTTTTTCATTTGTTCATCGTTCTTAATGTGATGTATAGTAGCTTTGATAGCTGTCCATACCTTCAGACAGCCTAAAAGTAAAACACAAGTTGTTTATTCAGAGCCCGAACGCTCATCGAGATGACTGGATCAGTCATGACAACTTGTGATCAGCTCCGATTAAATTGTGATATCAATTCTGTAGCTAACCTCCAGGGAGCACGTTTATTTTATGAAATACCTGTATCCCTCTCATCACAACAAGACTCTTCACTGTGCAGGAAAAACAATTACATACATGAAAATAACCTTGATGCATGGGAATTAAACACACAAACTATCTTCCGTGGCTATACTGATATGTCACAGTAACGGAAAACCACGGAAAAGTAAGTCCAGCGGGGCACAAGTTGAATACATATAATACGGTAGTTCTATTATGCCTTTAAGCCTATAGACAAGTTTACGCGCCAAAACACGGGTAGCGCCATGACACTACACAAATGCACTTCATTTCCGCCGGAAGTCTTTTGCACAGCGTCTGTCGGTGTAAACCGGTGTAAACAGTCAGACGGGCACTGGTGTAAACACAGCGATTTCGATGCTAACAGTGATGCTAGCTTGGGAACACGATTCTACTTCTTTGACTGGAGATGGCGTTACTCTCCCCCACCCGAATTCAGTGCAAAACTGGGAGGATAACATGACGACGTGGCCCAGCATAAAACCAAAATAAACTGCCTTATTTAGGTCATGCCCACAGGAGCCAACAGTTGTCTGTTGTTTACATAATGCACAATTTACATGATCTCTTTATGCTGTGCAATATATCATATGTGCCTGTACTGTTTGAGTGAAAATAAAGTTTGATGTAATTTAATTTCATTATTGCACTGTTATTGCATTATTGCATTTCATATGTTCCTTAGAGTGCTACAATTTCTTTTAACACAGTTCATCATTCATATTAAGCTCATACTGTACATAAATAACACTGAATGAATTAATTGTTGAGAGGAAACTAAAGAAATGGCTTCAACAAGAAAGATCACATGTTTAATCCTAACAGGTATTACAAATTAAAATATAAAAGCAGCCCACACAATTACATCACTATGAAAATATTCATATATAATATTAAAAAATACAATGCATGCAGTATTTGTTGTGTTTATCTGTATTTAATGAACAACATGGCTGGGTGCTGGTTTGTGGTCGCAGCACTCTCTATCTAACCACTCGTTCAGGTGCTTTCTCGAGTGATTGCAACCAACTACCGCACACGTAGTTCCCGAACCACTTTTCTTCATGTTGTAATTGTTATATCCTCTTTGTCTCTGCGATATCAGTGCTTTGTCGGCACAACGGAGCTAGCTAGCAAAACAAACACAGTCCGCCAAAACGGAAGTGCATTGCATAGAAGGGAGGAGTTCAGGATGTAGAGCGGAAACGGCTCAATAACTTGTGTATACGTTTAACCCATAAGAACCCGGACCCATTTCTACTTTTGGGGAAATTAAGGGGAACGTCATTTAGACTAAATAGACACATTTCTGACAAGTAACCCCCCTAGTGTCAAATATCTGGGCTTTAATGGTAAAGTAACTCTTATTTATAACTTAATTAACAAGGATGATGTTTTGGTTTGCATTTGTTTGAACATACTATGAATTGAAGAATAAAGCATATGTTAACTAAATATAATTGAATCAGCTAAATTAACTGACCAGACCATAATCATATTTCTAATTGTGCATATATGTCACTCCGGGTTTACTGTGAATGTTTAGGGTTAAAGTCCCGATGTGACACCATGTGTCACAGCAATATTTATGGCATTTGTTTCATATCAATTTCATCAAGAAATGTTTCCACAACAGGTTAAATGTAATCAGAATAAGAATACCTTTATTCGTCCCACAGAGGGGACATTTACATTTGTTACAGCAGAAAAGAGCCGAAGACAGCTTAATGTTTAACAAATGACATGTCATGTAAGCATTTTTATTCTTAAATGGCTTGAATATTAACTTTAGCAACAAAAAACCTTTCCAAATCTAGCTAGTTCTGTCACATGTTTTAGCCTGACACATGGACATCTTGGACATGTTGTTATGGGAAGACAAAAGCAAATGACAAGGACCATGACCCCAGACTGTTCAGTGTGTGTCACTTAGGGACTTCATGAGATAAAAAAGGCTAAAGCTGTATAAGGAACTTTCCAGAACATTTACATTTCATGTGACACCCGTTTCTAAGCAATTATGTCTGCCTTCCGTGTTCCTGTTGTTATTTACTTCCTCTCTGCCTTCTTCTGATGATTTATCTGTTAGTTTGTGTGTTTAATTCCCATGCATCAAGGTTATTTTCATGTATGTAATTGTTTTTCCTGCACAGTGTAGAGTCTTGTTGTGATGAGAGGGATACAGGTATTTCATAAAATAAACGTGCTCCCTGGAGGTTAGCTACAGAATTGATATCACAATTTAATCGGAGCTGATCATAAGTTGTCATGACTGATCCAGTCATCTCGATGAGCGTTCGGGCTGTGAATAAACAACTTGTGTTTTACTTTTACGCTGTCTGAAGGTATGGACAGCTATCAAAGCTACTATACATCACATTAAGAACGATGAACAAATGAAAGTCGGACACAAATATATAATTTAAATGATTTATTGAAGTTTGCAATGTTTTGAACAGGCATCCACACAGTCACCTACTTTGTAATGTTCGATACCTCCCTGTAAGCGTCACGATATCGGCCTCTCACCCACAACCTCACATACGAGTACTGAATGTGCAGCAAAGTGATCTTAGGAAGGCAGATATAGCAAAAGATGAACGTAAACGACAAACGATGTTTCTTTCCTGGTAAGTCAACAATGGGTCCTCAATGTACACGCCCCGGATTCCTATGACGAAAATAATAGAATGTCGCCAGTTGTCATGACTCAACTTATAATGCAACACCGTTTCACATGAGAGCTCACTTCCGAACACCTCCTTTAAAAGGTTTGTCACAAAGGCAATGGGATCGCTCTTCTCAATGTCCGTTTTCAGTCCATCACACGTAGATTAAACTTTCTGCTTTGAATCTCCATCCTCTCTATTTTGTCTTTGAACTCTTTGTTTTCCTTCATTAGATTGCCATTTGCGGTTTCGAGTATAGCAACCCTACAATCCATGTCGGTTATCCCCTCCTCCATATCACAGAGCTTCTGACAACATGAGTCAAGTTCTCCCTTTAAAGCATCAAGCTGCGGCTGGAATTTCTCCAAAATCAGCCCCTATCTCCTCTCTTATTATGGAACGTATTAGTACCGCCGGCTCCGAGTGGTTCACCTGCGAGGCCCTGCTCTCCATGGCGTTCTCCTCTGCTGCTTGTGTGTCACTCACTCCCGAAAGACCGCTGCTCTCATTCAATGGCACTTTAGCCTTTTTGTTTGATTTCTTCGGTGGCATTACATTCCCCACATCATATTTCGCTATAAACTTTGAGTGATCAACTTGCTCATCTGATCATAACCTGATTTCTTAAAAAGTTTGCTACGGGAGCTACACGCTCTCAGACTTCACACACAACTTCCGCGCACGCGCATCTGATCTGATCAGCATGTGTATATTTTTATCTTGAAAAGAGAGTATTGAGTAACAGGATTAGTATTTCTATAATAACCTCAAGCCGCTGACATCTTATTAAGTGATACTGTATTATTACATATAACCTCTCATATGCCCATCTGGCTAGAACTCTCTCCTATCCTCTGCTGCGTCGCTCCTCATTGGCAGAGAGAATTCATCTCAGGGGGATTTTATCTGATCTCACTCTGTATAATGAACCACTCTGTTGAATCTGCGACGTTGCAAGGTTTCCCGCGATGCCTTTGCCAGCTGGGTACAACAGTGGTGGTTTGCGGCTAGTGTCATGCAGAGGAAGCATCAAACTAAGACACAGCAAGATGCTTTGCATCTGCTGTTATCATATTGGCCCCTGATAGAGAACAATAAACACAGCCTAAATATAATCTCCTTCTGAATCATAGATTCAAATCAACCTCCCCAAGGCACTGCAATACGCACTCACACAAGTTGTGCAAGTAAACAAGGGAACACAGTTTGCAGGAAGCAAAGACATATTCACACACACAAATAGTGAAGAGCTGACGTGTGTAACAACAATATGTTTGTTGGAAAAGCAGAACCGCCGGATGGTTGGAGGAAAAATAACAGGGGAAATGTGGAAGCTGAGCTTGCACATCAAGACATCATAACACAGCCCTCATATGTTTATTTTCCCCGCGATCACACAACAGCCATAGTTACTCTAATTGAGACATTTTCCAAAACATAAAAAACATTTTGTTTATTCAGGCCATATTTTCAGCTCTACAGTATGTATCATCCTAAACGCCCATCTGCTCCCTGGGTTATTGTATTAGCATTGGTCTCAATAATTGATAAAGTAATCATCTAGATGTAATTTATATAAATAAAAGTTTAAGAGGAAAGGCTCCAAACCTGAGAGGAAACATTTCTTTACTTGTCTAATGTTAACATGTTTAATAAAACAATAAATGAAGACTCATGAGATGGAAGCATAGACTTCATGTGGTCCCATTACAATTCAGGACACAACAATATTCCTGAGAGAAAGTTTAAGACGGAGGTGAAGTAGAAGCTACAGCGTCTGACTGGCATTGAGGTTGCACATATCCAAAGGTTGAAGTACGAAGCACATCACAGCCAGCGGGCATCTGTAAGACACTTTGAGGATCCAGGACACGCAGCAACAGTCTTTAACGATTGTATTGTATGTGGGTTATTAGAGCTGCAGCATGAAATCTGCCAGAGGAACTCAGGAGCATTGGAAAGCCATTAGAAGCACCAGTCAATTAAGATGCCCGATGGATGGATTTTCCAGTCAAGCGTGGTTAAGCTAAACATAAACTAATGGGGAGTCTTTAAATGAGCTTGACCTGCATATGATTTTAATTAGCTTTTCTGCCCTAAAGGCTTCCATTAACTGTTTGAAAAAATCAATAGAGCCAGTATTGATGCTGCGCAAGAGCTTAAACGATGTCCTAACACTCCACTGATTTACTGCTGATAGAGAGATAGTGTGAAAAAGAAACACACAAACACAATATAGGTGCTCTTGTTTACAACAGTCATATTGATATGTCTGTTTCTCTCCTAGGTGTCCGCTTGTGTTAGTCTTACGGGTGACCCAAAATGGAACCAACACATGCATACACACACATGCTGTACAAATATTCAATTCACCTGAATCTAATCTGATTCAAATTAGCTCAGCTCAATACAATTCAAATATATTCCAAACTCCACCTGCTATTGACAGGTACGTGGGGCACTTCAAAAGCACTTTATTGTTGCTTCAGGGGACTCAGGGGAAGATTGAATGAATTGAAGTTGTCTTCAATGTTACCGCTGGGACTTCAAAGTAAGCATTGTCACATGCGTCAAATCTGTGTGTATGTGAACGTCTGTGTGTAACCAGGGTTTTGTTTTTGCCTTCCTTTTCAAACCGCAAGACAACACTGAAGTGACATGGGGTCTGCTTTGGAGACTATCATCGTTACCCTTCATTAATGCTGCAGGTCATTCCTATTGCACTGTGGGTCATCGCTCTCTGCCATGAACTCCATGAATAAACACACAGACAACACCACGGAGACCTGAGGGTCAATTGTTAAGTCTCAGTCTAATTATAAATAAGTGACTGATCTGCTCAACTTAATCAAGCAGTATAATTGGAATTGTTTCCTCATTTGCACTGACCTCTGTGACATCCATCAGAGAATCAAATCTCCCTGCAAATGATGCCTTTTGTTGAGCCGTCATGGTGTGGAATAGTTTTATATTTTGAGTCCTTTAAGAGAACTAGTTGATGAGACCTATCTCACATATCTGTGCATTTAGTATGGAGCTTGAGATACAAAGGTAAATAGCCTAGCTTAGCGTACAAACTGCAAGGATGTGGAAGGAGCTAGCCTGGCTCCAAAATTCAAAAACCATCCTTCCAGTATCTCCAAAACTCACAATTAATATATAATATTCCGTTTGTTTACTTAATACAAAAACAGCAAAGACAGTTATTTTGGACACAGCCATGGACAATGTGATACAAGTAATTTCCCTGTTGGGGATTAATAACATTATATCTTCTTCCTCACTTCACTTCTTCTGAAAAAACACCTCAATGTTGTGTGTGTGTGTGTGTGTGTGTGTGTGTGTGTGTGTGTGTGTGTGTGTGTGTGTGTGTGTGTGTGTGTGTGTGTGTGTGTGTGTGTGTGTAATCGCAGATTTTGATGGCACCTTTAGTGTCCCCTTCAGGAACTGCTCTTGTACGTTTACTGTCCAACCCAACAGTACAATGAAACATCCGCCTTGGGCCACAGCCTTTGTTAATAATACCTTTCATATTGGTGACTTTCCATTCCCATACAGGGTTTCCATGCATCTAACCAATATGGTTCTGCTAAGCTTGTAGTTTTTTCAGCAGGTTTGCTTCAAGAACTTTTGGGAGCTTTAGATTTGGTCTTCACAAATGATACTGGTCATTGCATAGCACTTGGATACATAATGTCTGATTCTGAATCCATACCACTGTGTGCACCTATGGTAGCTCCACGTCCCTCCCTCCATCTCCTTCTCTACAATCTCCATATAAAGTGCTGCAATTTTCTGGCCAATCATCTACAGCAATCTCTCTTCCCACTTTGGTGATACAGGCTTCTTTTTCTAGAGGCATATTGTTGCTGCCTGCAGTTTCAGACAGGGAAACAATGGATGTGACCCCTATGACACTAAATAGCTGTCAACTGGATCTAAACTCGGACAGTTTCTTGTTCCCCCTCGGTACACCTGCAATCCCCCCTGCTGTGGTGGCTGTCTCTGGTATGACAGCAAAGAAAAGCTCCTAAGACTCTTTTGCACCATCCAGATGGTGGATACAACAGTCACCCGGACCATTTATCATGTGTATCTGCCGAGTACAGGGAGTTAACAGGTAATTAAAATCATCAGTCACGCAACAAAAGCAGGGATAAGAGAGGCGGAGTGAAAAAGAGAAAATAAAAAAAGAGACCTTTCTACAAGTTAAGAGCTACCTTCACACTATTTATGTAGCTTTGGCTTGAAAAAGGATAGTGTAAAACAAGAACATAGATGGGGAAAGTAACAGGAAAAGAAGGGAGCCAAATCAAAGAAACCTATAGTGTCTGACTTTGGATGGTCTTTGACTGGCAAACAGCCTGTGACATTTAAACCTTATTGACATTCTGCACTAAAAGGAGTGAAATAGGGATTAAAAGATAGACAGACACGGAGCGAAAAGGAGTGTTGCCTATGTCTCGTGGAGAAGGTTTGTGTGCTAGCGAGCCTGTCTGACACTCGAGGTCCCGTCTTTAATAGGGTCCCAGCTTGCCACTGATCCCTCTTGTTCCCGCTTAATGGGGACGGGGAGAGGCAATGACGTGTGGGAAAGGCTGGTGAAACCGACCCTATACTGGCCCACCACAATCAATACTCATTTGGCCTCCACCTCTCTTTCCCCAAAAGTAATTAATGAGAAGAACGGAAGTATGCTGCCGCTGACAGCTGATTTCCCTGCCGGTCCCTGTCCTTAACACCCTGTCCACTTCTCAGGCTGCTACTTAAAAGGTTCATTATGGTTGAAACCAAGCATTCAGTATTGGAAAGTGACAAAGATATGGGCAGACACATATGTCAAAGCGCATAATGTTCTTTTTGAATAAAAACCTAAAAGAAGTGCCATTCCTTCCAGATTAGTGTCATATGATAAAACACAGTTGCACTTGCATATGTTAAACTGGCATTTAACTGGTAGGTTGGCCACCGTAAGATACCCAACCATCAATGAATTAGTGGGAAAGCATTAAGTAAACTCTTATTTATCCACCATTGTTGATAAAGTACATTTTTTGTATTCTACAATACAGGATTAGGCTGCTTATGTAGGTTTCAATCTAGTTTATTCTCCAACATGTCCTCATACCTTAGACTTTTGACTACATTGATTGCAAATGACTCCAAAAATGACATAACTATAGACAATGGACTACCCTGTCACTTGCATAGCATTTCACTTGAATTGATTCTACAATATTTAATTCAGTTTTAACAACAAGGGTGCACTTGATGGTGACGATTTATGATTATGGGTTTCAGTAGACGAATGTACACGATTGAAATGCTTTAATTTCTGTTTCTGCACGTTCCTTTACATGTACTGTACATACAGGAACCAACATTGTGTCGAAAAGATGTATTCTATGTGCCACAAACACATGGTTAGTACTATACATATCTGAACAAAATCAAAATCTCTCTGTATAGGAGTGCATTTGGAGAGGAGTGGAGTGGCTCTGCAGTGGAGGTACAGTATAAATAGCAGTCGACCCTCCTATAGCACCCTGAGCAGACCTACTGCAGCAGAACACTAAGCAGGCAGAGTGGCAAAACCTTCTTTCCTATAGAGCTCACACCACTGGTACACAACCTGCTGTCAAAGTCAACCATCCTGGAGTTAAAATAGCCCACACAATTGATACAGTGTTGTGTGAATGGGTGATGAGGAATTGCTTGAATAAAGCAGAGAGCATGGGATTTAAAAAGCACTTACAATGCACAAGAAGACAGTAAACAAGAGTAATGTTGTTTTGTTTGGGCCAATCGCTTGCAACTTTTACAAAAAGGTCACAGTTTCATGTTTTGTATGGAGCAAAGAAATTGCATTTTGCAGGGTTGTTCCTAGTACCAGGTAATAGTTTTATTTTGTGGGTGTAGTGCCTTACATTGGTTGAGTACCCAACCGTTTTTACTTGAGGGCATTTTAAAGAATCAGTCAACTTAAGCGGGAGAAAGTGACACTTAAGAAATAGAAAATTGTCTGATTAATCAATATTAAGACCATTGCTCAGAGAGGCACATTTGTGGAATGAAGACAGAGCACTAAAAAGCTAATTTCACACCTACAGTACTTACTGAATCACAGTTGAAAAAAACAGTCTGACATGAGAGGAACATAGAAACCATTGCATGCATGGTAACTGGTATGAAGTCCTGTAAATTATGTGTTTGATGAGAGGCAGAGTAACTCTGATAAAAGAAAGCTTGTCAATATTTTCAGGTGTAATTGAATATATTTGAAAACTCTTTGTAAAAGGGGTATAAACTGTAACACCTGATGCTGAGTGCTTCTTCAATGGTTGTTCAAATGTAAAAGGTCTACAGAGGTTGAAGTTAGGAGTTATGAATGGTTCTATGGAGTGAGGCTAATGCAAATTCATTCAAATGAATTGAAAAGACAAAAGGCATTGGTGACTGATTTATTTAACTTTCAGAAGACAATGGGACTGGATTATTGGGAGAAAATTCAACCCTTAGATTGATGAAAGGATTGAGGTGGGACTTAACAGAGAGAACACTTCAGAGAACATCCATCAGGATTGCAGAAGAATGAATCCAATCACTCTGTATTAATGAGCCAATGCCTAAAATAGTTCTCGTTGTGAGGTGAAGTCAGGGGAAATGATCTTTGCAGGGGGGGAAAAGCTTCCAGATAAAAGTCTGGGCATAAATCATTTTCTGGAGTAGAAATAGCTAATCTCCCCACCTGCTCTGAACACTGCTGAATAGCGATGCTGGGGAATAGCTATTCTTAACGCTGACTGGTGAATAGGTGACTGACTGTATGCCTGAAGGGCTCACAAGAGCTGGCTGATCATATACAGTATATTGCCAAACACAATACTGTCGATGTGGGCAGCTCAATGAAGGACTTCCAAACTTAACTGGTGGAATGAATGACTTATCAAGTAGATTTTTAGTCTTAAAGAGTGTAACAATTTACTCATGGATATTCCTGTAAGGGCTCCGTGGCATTCAATAAAGGTGCAAAAACACCAGTGGTTCCCACATAGACTTATGGTATACTCATCCATGTAGCTGCCACAAAAGTATATTTGGTGAACTATTTTAATACTTTTAAAGACACTTTTTTACATCTGTCCATCAGCTATACTTCAGACTGCAGTATGGCAATGGCCTTTGACTGGTGCCATATCATTTGGTCCATTAGTTTACAATTGTAATCACTTCAATGGTCTGAGAAAATATGAAATTCCTGTCTCAGCTGAATTTTTTGTGTTGATTAGCAATGTTAGCTGGCTAACATGCTAGATATATCTGCTATATCATGTTAGCATCGTCATTGAGGGCATGTTATTGCAGCCCTCCCGTATTTTCAACACATAAATAAAATCTTATTAAGGAAAGGTAATCCCACTAGATCCATGGGGGTGGTTAATCATAATAAATGACAAATATCAAACTCCCCAAAGGCATCTCTGTCCCTGAACAAATTACCTTTTTTTTTTCTTAAATAATGCTTGTTTCTGGTGTCAGGACCTGCAATGCTTTGTCAAAAGATATGCCTTTGGGCCATTTTGCATTGTACTAAAAGCATATCAATTACATCAGACTTCATCGTATCGCTTAAGTAATTCACACAAATCCTTTGCGCGTGTCCCCAAAGTTGGTGTAAACTAAATGACCTTGTACCTAGCCAACCCTAATTTTACCCATATTAAGCAGGTGAATATTTGTATGCTATAACCTGAGTAGAAATAAACAGATAGGAGGCCAACATGGGCACAGATCTCCCTACTGGGCCCAGCTGTGCTAATATGCCCCCTCCTAACCTCATTTTCACTTTTCCTAACCCTCATCACCTCTCTCTTCATCATTGTCATCCACAAAAGGTGTACCAAAATCCTAATCAGTCTAAAAAAGCCTCAATATTATGTTACCATGTCAATCTACCTTTTATACTTCAAAGCAAAATGCAGATGTATCAAAGTTCAGACATTTAGTATTCATGACAATCACCTCTTTTATTCTCATTGCTGTCTGTTGTTTTTATCCACAATCTGAACTAGTCAGAGTTTTTTTTCTGTGTATGACTTTGTGTGTGTGTGTGTGTGTGTGTGTGTGTGTGTGTGTGTGTGTGTGTGTGTGTGTGTGTGTGTGTGTGGTAGCATCAACAGGTCATAGGCAAAGATAAAAGAGGGTGCTGAAGGGCAGACAATGGGCAGGGGGCAACAGATGCCCCAGGTCACACCGTGCCCCATGGGAAGCCAGCTAAACAAACCTGCCTACAAACACCGCCGAGCAAACACCTGCGAACATTATATCGCAGATGCACACATCCATAATGTCTACACAAGCACAAACTCATCCTCTTAGTTAAAGAGCCAATCCTTATACTGTAATCATACCTGAGCCCTCTTGTACTTGCCTTGTCATTTGTATTCTTATGGAAATAATGTGTTGAACTAATTGTTCTTATATAATGTAATTTGTTTGGTTCAAAATTCAATAAATATGATGCACATTGCACTGCTTTCTATGTGAAAGCCACCTTCATTTATTTTTTAGCTGATTATTTTCATCCTTTGCCATTTAAATTGATAAATTAATCAGTATTAACTTTAGACTAAAGTATTGCTAAACAGAATACAGTCAGCTTTCAAACTCACATATTGGTGAAATACTTTGATGTGACAAAGCCCAAGGGCACAATGGTGGAAAGGAAAGCCTAAAATCTTACAAAAAGAACCAGGTAATGTCCAAATCTGTATTCAACAATAAGGTAGCAGTTGGCCAGTAATCCCAGTTAATACAGCAACACCTGCTGATTTATATTTAAATCTTGTGTTGTTTGCCATTGGCAACATTTCAATACAATCCCTACTGTTTAAGAAAAAGGACAATGAAAGAAGAGGAATGTAAGAGCGACAATCTACACAGCCAACTTTCTCATTTTCATTTTCTTTTACCTGAATAACCACACAGTTTAAGCCAACACATCTTTGTTGTTTGCTTTTTTTCGATCTACATAAGCATGACATCCCTTGATACCATGGCTGAGAATGTTAAAATGTTCCTGTGGATGAAATAAGTCAATTCCATCTCAAATTATTCATGTAGTTGTCAAAGAAGCTTTTGCCCTTTCCCATTTCCAAGATAGACTGTGGGGGGTCACAAACATAGAGCTACTAATCACTGTGCTGGAGCAGTTCCCAGCATGCATTAGGTTAAAGGCATGGAAATACCGTCCGACAGGTCTCCAGACTACCGCAGGACGGAAACCCAGAAAAACATAGATGGATAAAATAGTTGTTGGCTTGCGGCACCCTGAGGAGAGCCACACAAACAAGAAGAACGCACACTTCACACAGAAAAGACTGCAGCTTCTTTCGAAAACTAAGACCTTGTTACTGTGAGCCAGGAGCCCCAACCCAACACACCATCCCTTCATTAAAACAGGCGAAAGAAATGAATACAAATAAATGTCATCATTTAAACCCTAATGTGACTTGAAACAGCTGTAAGACTTGAGCTCTGCCTCTGCCGCTTCATTTTCCTTTAAGTGAGCCTTTTTCATTTAACATGCTCAGATAAAAAGGACATACAGCATACTGTGGAAACCCTGCACTATTAACCATGGGAGCAGAGCCGTGTGCTGTTTGGGTGTAATAGATCATTTCCTATAGCTGAAGAGGGAAGCAAGGAAATTGAAAAATCTATATGATAGGTAACCAACAGAGGCAACACACGAGTACATCTGTGGTCTGCGGCGGCAATAAATATGACTTGGAAAGTGAAAGCTGATGGGAAACACCCAAGATCTTGATCTTATGTCCTCTCTGTCTCATATTTGCTTTTTTTTCTCTTCCACCCGCCACTAACCCCCCTCTGACGACTTTCTTTCTTTATCTCTTTTCAACTCTCTTTCTGTCTCGTCTCTCACTCTTTCTCTTTGCGGAGCTGATGGCGGCGGCTGGGTTGTGATCCAATCACAGGCTGGCTGCAGCAATCACCCTCTGCTGATTGGTTTTATAATCCTCACTCAGGATCTCAGATGGGAGAGAATCAGCTGGCCACGAAGTGCTGCTCTGAAAGCTGTCATACTGATGCACCCACGTACACACACACACCCGCACATCATACACAGACTTTCTTCCTTTCTCTCTGCATCTATATCACACTTCTTGACTTCACATCATTGCTTCTATTCTCTGTACAGAAGTACTCTTGACTGTGTGTGGCAGCATATCAGTGATTGAGAACTCACTCAGCTAAAGTCATTTAGCTTTAAGCTTCACTGTATGCAGGTACACGTACAATAATAACATGAGCATCAGTATATCTTAGAATATGATGCAAGACCGCATCCGCGCCTTGCAACACCTCGCCAGTGCATAAAAAGGACAGGATGAAGTAAAAATATAAGTGAAGCTACACACACTCCATCCCAGAGTCCCAGATCAATAAGCGGAGCTTTAACTCTCATATTTAAACATCCTGAGAAGAAAAGCTAATCTTCAAGGCACAATATCGCAGCTAAATCCCTATATGCTCACAGGGAACTGGGCAGGTTGGATTTGCCTTCTAGCATGGATAACAATATGAAACGGGAAAATCTAATTAGTCAATACACACAGGTGCCGTTCATGAAAAATACAATAACTCATTCGTAAACACACACAGGAGTGTCTACAGAAAAAGACCAAATTCATATCTGAGTGTGTATTTGGCACTTTTTTCCCCAAATCCCTTAACAGGTCCTCCATAATCTTGTAGGTATATTGTTTTTGGGAGAGTTAATACAAGATGCAAAGCCTAGACAATACTGTGTGTGTTTCATCCTATATCCCGTGTTCTGCATCTTGCATTATAAATATCATTTTTTGCATCCTGCTTTGGGTCCTACTTTCAGTGTTGTTCATGATGTTGCATCACCCCATAATATACAGTATGTCCTATTTACGGCGTCCTTGTTCTACAATTGTAAAGTTGAATAAGGACCAATAAGACCTCTGTCTTGCGAGTGTCTTCTGAGGTGTCTGTCTAAATAATTGTTCAGGTGTAGAAGTATTCACAGCCAATATTCTGGCGTAGGTAGCTACAAAGAGACATTGTTTTTTTATTAGAGTACAAAATTGAGCCTCTGTGAATCCAATGGACTCACAGAAGTGATACAGGAACAATGTTTTTGTTTTGTTTTTGTTTAACAGTACTTGTCCAAGAATCATTCAAAGTTAAGCTAGAGTCAGTGGACTGAAAGGGCAATAGGGTGTTGTTCATGCAGAGATGTTACAACTGAGCTGATTTTAGTCACACTCAGTAGAGAGAGAAAAAGCTACAACTACTGTAGTTAAAACATATTCTGAGCTTTAACTGTACTGCTTATTGCTCTCTTACTGACAGCGTCCATCAATGATAAAGGAGCTCGTAAATCATAGTAAATTTAGCAGTCATTACGATGATTGTCTTCTTAAAATATGACCCTTATGTGACATAAATGTTTTCTCCAGGTAATTCCCAAGTTCTACAACTAACTGTACAGGTCATAAAGAACATACTGTATATAACCCACTCTGCTTCTCTAGTGCTAGCTTGTGTTTACTCACACCTAAGGCTGCTTCGCCTCTCTACAATTCCATCTCACAGGAATTCGTTATTACTGCCAATAATTTCCAGGAAGTAATACTTTGGTGTGAGAAACCCAATTACCATCCTGTATCCCGTGACCTGCATTTGAAGCATCTCCAACTCTGAGCTGTGATATTGTTCACTGTGTCACACAGCTCAGAGTTGTTCCATCTACACCTACACACTCACATCCTGTGTCTTCTTGTTTGCCCCCCACATTTTGAGTGATATGTTTCTGGAGTACCGTACTTTTACTCCGAGCTTGACACATTGTCATGAGAAAATAAGGGCCAAGAAGAACCCACTGCTATTTCTTATTTATACATGTATGTGTGTGTGTCCAGACCATGACTTTAACCTGACAACATAACTTCGCATTGCATTTAAAATGTCCTGAATTGCTCCCAAAACAATATTGATGAAAAACTGCATTTGTTGACTGACATTCTGTTTTTGTGCTTAATTATAAATTATAATAATTTATATTCCTGCACAGACAGGTACATTTCCTCTGATGCAATGGTTAATGTCCTGTCTATATTACAGTTTATTATGGAACTGATGCAATAAAGAATTCTTGTCCAATATCTTTGGACATTTTCTACCAGCCTTTACTAAAGCGTGGGTTGGATCCTTTTAATTATCATATTATTATAATTAAATGTTTGTGAACAAAGTCTAATGTACTCTAATCAAATACAAATTGAACACTAGGGCAGAATAACTTCCTAAAAAAAAGGAGAAACTTGTGTGTCCAGCCACAATATATATTTACTTCTTGCATACACACATACAGATGCATGTTATAAGTTTATGTAGTTTGCACCCACTTTTGAATAGCACACATCCGGTCCCAGAGCTTCACCATTAGCTCAGAGTGTCCACTGAGGTGAAACCAAGTCACCGGGAGCATCCTTCATTTAAGGCCTGGAGGGAGTGAGAGATATAGAGACTGCTAGGCAAGATCTTCTCCCCTCTAACATACACATGCATACGCACACTGTCCCCATGAGGTCAGCAGGATAAGCTAGTTTGGGGGAGGCATGTACCCTTCACTTCCTGTCAATGACAACATGGGCTGGTAGCCGCTACGCACCACTGAGTTTAAATCACTGTCTCTCTCCTACTGTTTTTGTCTGGTTCCTCACACTGTGTCTATTCCTGACCCGTCTATAGTTCCCAGTCGTTTTGCACCCCACCTCCCTCCAAAATCTGCCACTCATAAGATGCAACTTTAATGATTCCCTTGGGGTAATTGGCGTGTTTCTTTGGAAATAAACAAAAAAAGAGAACATGTTTGTGATCGTGTTGGGACAATCTGCTAACTCATTCTAGCTCTCTGCGAGGCTACTTTTAATTTCCTGGGCTGACACAGTACTTTTGTTAAACAATTGATTTCATTGTAAGTTTGTACACCCTTGCGGTTCACAACTCACAGTATGTCAAGATTCTTAAACGGAGGACACCAACCATGTGTGGGTTGAATCTGTGCACATGGCCAACTGGAACGGGTGTTCAGTCAGCTTGGTTTTGGCTCATTATCTTTTTAACAACATAAGAGATAAAGGGGTACAAAGTATTTTCCATTGAGCAACAACAAAGAATAAGATAATTAAGAGCTTAACTGTCAAAGAGAATTATATATTTTAAAATAAGTTTTCATATCTTTTCGACAACGCACCATATTGGCATGAACACATGTACAGTACATGAGTGTGTTTGACAGAAGACCAGCTTGTTTTTGTATCAATCACCCATCTTCTCTGCCACTTCCTTCAAGTGTCTCCAGGCTCTAATCACACAGGGGACCCTCATCCTCACTGTCTTTTACTGCTTCAATCTATCTTTTCTCAAATGTCATGTTTTCTATATATATAAAAACCCTCTAGACAGTCCTCTGTCCCTTGGCTATTGGTGGATAAAGCCCTAAATATATTCTAGGACAGCTGGCTTAGACACATTTCACTTCCTTAGCTTCAATTCAATTTATTTAGTGCCAATTCACAACAGGGAACCATTAAAGTGTGTGAAACCTTTCAGGGCTGTTTCGAGAATTTAAGTTAAGATGAATAACATAAATAATAAAAGTATTGGAATTACTGCTAAAAGCTCTTTAAAAACTGAGTTTATGGTAGCAGTTTCTAATCTAATATGTCAATGCTTGACTGCACTAAATGGCTGGGGACTTTTAAACTTTCTATGAAATGCATTTGTAATTTTTATGTTGGTGTTTCTTACATCTCACCTAATTCTGTAATTCATTCTTTGAGCCTTCTCAATTTTTAGAGTTAAATCAGTGTCTAAGCCCTTTTTTAAACTTTGGATAGCTCATTAGTGTGTATAATTTAACACATCTCCATTATCCGTCATATGATTGTAGAAGATTGAAATAAAAGGAGTCAAGATAATATGTGTTTGATGTGATACTTAATCACTTTTGCAACAGTGTCTAATGAGATTGTAGTGCTAGGTAGAGAAAAGTATGGAATTGATGAGTAAAAAAAAAAGAAGAAGCTGTTTCTTAAGAGAAACTTGACGAAATGACTTGATAACAGTCTGACACAGCTTCTCATGTGCTTCTGTGGTGGCTCCATGCAGCTACTCAAGGACACTTTGACAGGAAAACCTTCTGGTAGCAGGACTGTGTAGTCTCTAGGGATTTACTGCCAGAGAGGCATGTGTGTGTGTGTGTGTGTGTGTGTGTGTGTGTGTGTGTGTGTGTGTGTGTGTGTGTGTGTGTGTGTGTGTGTGTGTGTGTGTGTGTGTGTGTGTGTGTGTGTGTGTGTGTGTGAGAGAGTTATGTGTGTCATCCATCTGGGGTTCTGGCAGCTCACACACATGCACACACCATAATAGATGGGCATTTAACGACCTCACACACATACAAGAACCAATAGATGTGCTTTCTTCTTCAGAGACTTGGCCATCAGCTCGCTCTAATGTGTAAATAGTGTGAGAATCAATAATGCATAAGGTGTCTAAATGGAAATAAACACACAAAGGAAATAAAGTGTGTGTTTTCGACACAAGTCTAAGGGTCAATTGATAGAAGTTTCTCCACAAAGAAAACTGACTTAGATAAACCAGTGAGCAAAGCTTTGGCTGGGTTTCTGTCGGCTTTTATTCTGTGTTTTGTATTTCCATCACTGACTCTAAAACATCTGCCATTGGAGAATCATCTAAACATTTCTGGGCTTTCTTCTGTTTGTCCCTTAAAGTCTTTGGATTTTTGTGATGTTTTTTGAAAAAAAAATGGATTGTATGTTGAAAGTTTGTTGGGAATATTTCATTTCATTTTGAAGGAAGAAAGCCCTATGGTATTTTACATTGTTTGACTCTGTACTCCAGCACATTGAATTTGAACTGAAAAAGATGTTATGATGTTTAAGAGCTGATTTTAAGCTTTTCGAATGTATTAAGTCTTCACGTTTGTATTGGGTGAACACTGTACTGTACATAGTCTGTTATTCATCAAAAAAAAAAAGATTCAATGAATGACCTTAATCCAACAGAGCAGTTGTTTTACCTGCTAAATGCCAGACTGGAAGTAAAAGTCAAAACAAAAAGAAAATCTGAATGAAAGTGTCCTTAACCTTTTCCAACCTATTTGTCCTTAACCATTGGGACTACTGTGCTAAATTCGGTACAATTCCCAAACTGCTCATGTGATGTGGATATGAACAACTTTAAATAAACGTAAAAAACTCACCAGTCTTATAGTCAGAGTTTGATTTAAATCCAATATACTAGAGTTGCTCGCGAGGGTCTCTCCTTTGTGTTACATTGGAAATGATAAATGCACTTTGGCAATCTGTCCCTTAATTCCATAGTAATATTAGAGACAATTACCTTAGCTTATTGGCAAAATTATGTGTTAGGACTAAGGTAAAAAAAAGATGTAATTTGCTGGAACAAACTGCAACCAATTTGTAAACCAACCAACATGAATATAGCAGCTATTATAGGAATATGCAGTACATAAGAAATAGACACATCTGCAAACTAATATGAATCAATTTTGTGGTAATGCTTGCTACAAAAGTTAAATGCTTTTACATAAAAAGTTGATATTATTTTATGTAAGACCAAATTTACAGGGAAGCCTGTTTATGATGGATATACAGTATTTGTGTCAGACTGCAGAAACGCACTGAGCTCCAGTTAGAATTTGTTCCCCTATAGACTGTTTATAGGCGCTATATATCACAAGGCTTTCAATGGTAATCACCAATGATGCTGCAATCCCAACCCATTTAGGTCACTACTCTACAGCCCACGCCAGTTTGATGGAGCTACAGCCATTATGTCTTTCCCTGTGTGTGTGTGTGTGTGTGTGTGTGTGTGTGTGTGTGTGTGTGCGTGTGTGTGTGTGTGTGTGTGTGTGTGTGTGTGTGTGTGTGTGTGTGTGTATGTGTGTGTGCGTGTGTGTGTGTATGTGTTTGTGTGTGCGAGAAAGTGTGTGTCTGTCTTACTCAGCATTATCACTCCATTACAGGTGCAGGGTTTTTCACACAGCACTTGTTCTGTTGTGCATTTCTTATGCATGTCTGTGTCTGTGTGTGTGTGTGTGTGTGTGTGTGTGTGTGTGTGTGTGTGTGTGTGTGTGTGTGTGTGTGTGTGTGTGTGTGTGTGTGTGTGTGTGTACTGCGTGTGTGTGTACAGTGTTACTTGCACAACTGCAAACACAGCACTCCACCCTCCTAATACATACAGCGGTCTCTCTACTGACAAGTACACTCAATCATGCTAATTTTTTCATGAATACAGCATTATTCAACTGGCGTGGACAAAACTGTAGAGTTTACCTCCATAAGCTTTTGTGACGAGTTACCAGGACACTTATATTTAGCTTTCAGGTCACTTTATATCAACTATTGAAAAATACTATTCAAATTACAGCTTTTTAATCATGTCTTTAAGTTGGGCAGTGGTGTAAAGTAACTAAGTAGATTCACTCATGAACTGTATACGACCTTGAATGTTGCACTTGAGTATTTCAATTACTTTTGCAAAGTTCTGGATTAATGATGCGAAATATAATCAACACTTAAATCAGACTTTGGTCACACCTCGAGTAAATTCACAAGCTACCCTGCAGCAAACACAGGAATTAAAACTGGCTGCACCTCTACCAGCTTTGATAACTCTTAGTTTAATGCATACATATTTATAATCAAAACACGACATTAATTATTCTGAAAAATGCCATCTGCATAATGAGAACTTATATATAATATATATATATATACGTATATTTTGTTGCTGATACTATTGTAATTTTACTTGTAAGAAAGTATCCCTACACTCTGGTAGTTTTACTACAACTTAAGATCTGAGTACTTATTCCACTTCATGTTTTGAAACACCAAAGTTCCAAATACTATGTATATGTAGTGCTATATAAATACAATTGCCTTGCCTTGCCTATGTAGTAGCTACAGAAGGATATCCAGAGCTGCCACTGGCACACAATCCTCTTTTTGACTCCTAAAACGTTGTTGGGTAACACGAACACCTTCTGTTTAGTGCCATGCAGCAGTCTGTGACAATGACGTGCGTACCTGATTAATTATCACCAGCAAAGTGATAATTAATCAGGTCGAAGCTTTCTGGGGCTCAGCTCAGTCAACTGCTTACATTTAGTTTGTACAGTACATCATGGAAGCATGGTAAGAAATTATGGCTTACTAACATGTACATCTACAAGCACAGTATATTACAAATATTAACAACAATGAATTTAAGAAGAAAGGCAATGAGACCAAATACAATTTCAGTTATATAAACGTGTTATTGTATGACAAGGGTGCACATTATAAAAGATTCAATTGTAAAGTAAGTCAATTCATTCGTCGTGTTTAGGTTCAAGCAGCCCTTTAAAAGTTTTCTGTTTCACCGTTTTCTTTTTTGTATTTGTTTTAACAACCGCTTTTCTTTAACTAAACCAAAGTAGCTTGGTTTGGAAATTAAATTGAGGGTTCATGGGCAGACCGTTCTTCCATGAGGAGATTAATAAAGCATCTTGAAGAAAATGCGTGTCTCCTCGCTCTCCTTGAGGACTTAAGAATTAATTTATTGAAAACCAGGAGAGCTAGAATAAATAGCATTATGCACCCACTGAAATAACTTATATTGTCACACAGACACAGACAAGTACCCATATTTTCTCCAAAGCACAGAAAGTGAAAGGTGAGCTTGAAAGTTGGTCGGCTTTATAAAGTGTGTAAAACCAAACACATATTTACCGCTGAGACCTTCTTAGCGGCTCAATAAAGATGAGCGGAGCTTCACAGCACAGAGTGACTATAAAGTGATTGGAATTATAGCATTTCAGTCTTCCTGTGGAGACCGAGCACTTGAATGCAACAACAAAAACCGCTCTGGAGATACATTTTGTGTAATATGTGCAGTGGTGTATAATAGTATATTTAAAAATAGTCCTTCACAGTATTGCACTTGCCAAGCCCACATGTTGTTGAAGAAAGTTGGCAAAGACATTAAAAAACATTGTAATTGAACGTAATCTGGGGTTTTGCAGATGGTACAGTATCAACACTCTGTCTGATGATAGGCTTGGGATATGGGCACGGTTGGAAGTTTCACTGATGATTTCGAACCCATCAAGTGAGAACATTGTATCTGAAAAAGTGTAATTTATCGGTAAAATGCATTTACTAACAACAACGGTAACATTTTTCACCAAGGATCAAATCGTGTTTTAAAATACACCAATTTGTTATAAAAAAAATAACAAAATGACAAAAACAGTAATATTCTACTGCTCAATTAACATTGAAAAACCCAGGAGAAATGTTATATTATCTTGTCTTTCCCCCCCCCCCCCATCTGCTATCTACACCTTTTTACAAAAAACTGTCTTCCTTTATTCTTATTCCCTTTCATCTGCCTTCACGGCTTCAAAGGTTGCTCATGATGACAGACTGGGAAAGAGATACATTAGATAGTCACCAGGAGAAGAAGAGGACAAGAGGTCCAGTCAGAGGGCAGGGGTTCGCTGAGGGGGAACACCTTCAAAGCAGGGCAGATTTCACCTCCAAAGCACAGGAGGTCCTTTGGGTTTCTGGTATAGCTCTAAGTAACATTTGTTGCCGCATTTCAACTGTCCTTTTTGGTAGTTCTTAAACCAGATTGATACATTTACCATCACCCCCACCATTTTTACATAGAAACGAAGATAGTTATGTAAGATCCAAGTTTTATAATCTTAAATAATTACTACAAATATTTTGACCTCCATCCATTTTTACCAGGAAAACATCTTTTGTCACACATCTTTTACGACAAAGGCTTCCTAGTTTTGGAAAATCCTTTCTTCAAAGACGTTGTGGGAACTCTTAATGTTTATTTCCATATAATCTCAAAATGTAGCCAAAAAGCTGTCTTCCTTAGGCTCTCTATCCTGTTCAGCTCTTACATTCTTACATGCTATTTGTTAACTATTTATTTTTTAATTGAGATTCAAACTGTTGAAATTGTGCCTTTTGGCCACTCCTTTACAGTGGTATTGTCGTTTCCAATAAAAACAGTATATTGATGATCAAATTGGATTCTTTTCAAGATTCAAAGTGAATATAAATCACCACATTTTGGAATGGAAGATGAGCTTCATTATATGTCATTAGCTCCATCCATCTACAACCTTCAGTGATGACACGTTTGAGGAAGCAATGTCATGTCCTTGTGTGTCCTTCACATGCTTCTGCTAGCGGATTAACAGGAGATATGGCATACCACTGTTGGGTTGAATTTTCCTTAGATTTGATCTTTTCCCATCGAGCTTCAAATATTCTCTAAAACATATATCTTTACCTCTAAATCTTCAACAGAGCAGATTTGGTGACTGAAGTATGTGTAGGATGGGATTCACATGTATGTCAGTGAATTCTAAGGAGAACATCAACAGAACAACTGAGATTCACAATATTTATACACATGCATGGCGTCCTATATACATGTACTGTACTACATCTACATGTGTGTAGTAGATGAATATATGATTACATGTACATCTTGGAGATAGGAATGGCATGTAAAATGTTTCCTGAGCTGTAATGCAACAGGATAAATGTGCCTTTAGACATAAGGGCTACCAGGAGAGTCCTGGGTGGAGGGCAATCCATACAGTGCTATAGTAGTTAGTTCAGGTAAGATTTGATGAACATGTGATGTGTGGACGCTATCTGTTTAGCTTTTTAATTTGAGACAGCTCTTTTCTAGAAGTTAAGACTGAATAAATGCTAATTGGAAAGCAGGACCACTTTTTGAAAAGAATCCCGTTAACCTCTCAAACTGACAGCTACAATTATCACATATACAAAAACCAAAGATGAGAAAATATCATATGGGCTCAGAAGAGTCTCATAATACACACATGCACACAGAAGGATTCACACTTGTATTTCATGATCCGCAAAAGGATTCACACTTGTATTTCCGGATCCACACTTGTGTTTTTCAATGCACACACAAATGTGTTCCGTTTCATATACATGTAAATAATCTTTTTTAATAAAAAAAAAAAAAATCCAAACACAGAAAAAAGTTTTAACATATGTATTTTTGATCCACACATATTTGTTTTCACCTGAACCTGCAAACACAAACCGGTTTCTGTGCATGGATCGATGTGCATTCGTGTGTGGGTTTTTTGAGACTCCCCTGACGCTCACCCGATTCGTACTTGTAATTTCTCTCATCTAAAGCCAATCTGATGTCTCCTCCAGTCTAAGCCAATCACATGAGCGCACCCCCACGAGGGTATGATTTATTGCGTTCATGACACTTCATATACGCATTTTGCGCAGTCCGGTCAGCTCGCTAAACAGAGGGCGGAGCTTCAGGTGATCATGCAGAGCTGCGTGTCTCCGTCAGACTCAGCAGCTGATCTGATCTCTCTGTCGCGTCCGGTTACACTCGCATTTATGTCCATATCGATCAGATCCAGCTCTCTTTATAGAGAGCACCGATCAAACTATTTAGAGTGAATATCGGCCGATAATGACCGGCGGGGCTCCCCCCCGTTGACAGTTCACTGTCTAGCACTGGCTTCGTAGTGAATAATATAAAGGCTTTTATTTGCGTGCATTTCCTGTTCGGAAAGTGGCAATGTACTGAGAGTGGAGGTGTCCTAAGATTAGCGCTTGCAGGCAGGCTCCATGGACCTGTCAGCTCCGGACTGCGCAAAATGCGTTAATGAAGCACTACGTCATGAACTCAAGAAATCTACCCTCGTGCGGGCGCGCTCATGTGATTGGCTTAGAATTGAGGAGACATCTGATTGGCTATAGATAGAAAAAATTACAAGTACGAATCGGCTGACCGTCAGAGGAGTCTCAAAAAACCCACACACCAATGCACAGCGATCCGTGCACAGAAAGCGGTTTGTGTTTGCAGGTGCAGAGGTTTTAAATGGAAAACAAGTATGTGTGGATCAAAAATACATAGGCTTATGTAAAACTTTTTTCTGTATTTGGATTTTATTTACATGTATATGAAACGGAACACATTTGTGTGTGCATTGAAAAACTAAAGTGTGGATCCGGAAATACAAGTGTGAATCCTTTTGCGGATCATGAAATACAAGTGTGAATCCTTCTGTGTGCATGTGTGTATTATGTAGACCCTCCAGAAAAACGCGGGCAAAAATCCTTGATTATGCGGGCTAAAATCCTTGATTATGCGATTAAACATGCGGGGTTTTTATGTGATTGTATGCGGTGAAATTGCGGGAAGTTGTTAAATATGCGGAAAGTTGCAAAAAACAATATATCTTTTTTAAAATATTGGGCTGTCTTATTTATTCTCTCTCACACACATCCTGCCACTAACGTTAAACCCATTTCCTATTCAATTAAACACATTCTATGTTTATTTATTGTAAAACCAATGGGGCTATTTTACACACACACACACACACACACACACACACACACACACACACACACACACACACACACACACACACACACACACACACACACACACACACACACACACACACACACACACACACACACACACACACACACACACACACACACACACACACACACACACACACACACACACACACACACACACACACACACACACACACACACACACACTTCTCCGCCACATTCTGTTTTCATTTACTCGTTCGTTATCTGACCAGCTTCAATCTTGTAGCCCTCGAAAGGGTTTTGGAGGTTGATGCCTCGGTGAACGTTGTTTGGCTTTCTTGTCCGCAGCAGCAGAAAGCATTTTCGAATGTTTGAATGAATCAAAGTGGGTCGTCACCGTCGATTTTCTCTAAGACGTATGCTCCAACACACAGTTGCAAGGGGTGCAGAATAGTTTCCCCCCACTTTCGTGAAAGACATCGGGGTACTGCTTTGCCCGGTCTTAATGTTCGTCGTGTGAGTTCCAAACGTTCACTCTACAGTGTTGTTTACCTTCTGTGATACGCGAGCTGATGACGTCATGTCATCATCATCACTACTTCACGTCAAGAAGAGTTAACTTTTTTTCTTCTCAACTTTGTGTGGAAAAATGCGGGGATTATGCGGCCTTTTGATAAATATGCAGCCTTTTAAAAATCTGCGCCATTTTGCTGATTATGCGGTAAATTCTACGATCGCAGGATCGCGTTTTTCTGGAGGGTCTAATTATGAGACTGTTCTGAGCCAATAATATCATGACGTCAAGGACTGTGTTGGCTTAAAAGTTTAATCGGCTACAATCAATGTGTTTCTATTAGCAATGGATTGCAGGATTATTTTTTTGATGTATGTAAAAAAAAGGGTTGCTTGCAGGAATTATCCTACAAATAAAAATCAGCCAAATCTGAAGTCTCCTTCAACAGCCTTTAAGTTTTTTGTGATATTCTTAAAAAAAGTTTAGTTGAACTGGGATTGTTTTATCAAACTTTGACGGAACACATTGTTGTGTGATGCATTGTACTTGCATGATTATTTAAGACATGCTTGAATACATCTACAAACATCCAACTCTTATGGAAAATATCCATCCACTTTCATCTAACAACACAGCTCTCCGTTCCTGCATGATTTGTTCTTTAATCATCACTTCAAACAGAGCATACTGCACACACATTCAATTGACAACAATGGGAAAAGGCGCTGTGTTCCTCATATTAGGATGAACACAGGAACAAAGCAACAGCAGCCAACACTTCATAATGTCCAGTTATAGAGCTATTATTACAAAGTATTTCCTTTCATTATCAGAAGATACACAGCACTGGAGAGAGCCCTCTAGTGGCCAATTATTTATTGTGTTAAGGTAATGCAGGTTATGCAATACTTGGTATTCAAAATGGAAAACTGTTGTCCGTTTAAGCTAGTTATGTATTCATTTGTACAATATGTCAATAGCGATCAGTAGAAGACATCTCACCATAGAAGCCTCTAATCTGTAATCAGATGGAGCCATTCTTTTTGCGGTGATATCGTTGGAGGGTTGGTGGATGCTGGGAAAATAGTTCCTACGAGAACTCTAAGCAAAATGTAGTTCCAACATGTTCACAAAGATATTGCAGGTGAGAGAACATTTGTATTTTTTAAATTGTAGGTGAACTGTCTCTTTAATATAATAATTATATTTAAAAAGTGTGTGTCAAAATGTAACCCTCAGCTACAATGCAGAAAGATCATTGATGGTGTGCAAAAGTGATGAAGTCACTGATGATAGGCAGATATGTTTTTTTTGTTATATGCACTCTGCACTTTTTAATGCACTTTTTTTCCACTTTGATGGATTTCGCTCTTCATCGTCCAACTGGAGCACATAGGTTCACAATGCAGAGGGATGCAAACAACAGCAGATGACATCTCCATCTTAAAAATGTCCCAAAGGATTGTCACTAACAAGAGAAACAAATTAACACTCTGTTTTCAGGTGGCGAGGAAAAGACAATATGCAAGGTATATTCCTAATATTCAAATGAACTCTCACACACTCATGGTGTCGCAAGGTGTTGAAAGAGTTGTTATAGTGTGTTTCTGGAGTGGAAGGCATGCTGCTGATAGTTAACAGGATGGGTCTGAGTGATAGAATTAACGACGTTTCCACTGAGGAGCGCAGAGGTGTAATCTCTTAGAAAGTGCCCCCCCAAAAAAATCATCTGTATGAGTTAGGATCACATTATTTCAGGTAATAGATGCATACAAAATCTGCCGTGTGAAATGAGTTTCAGTTTTCAACATGCTTTTACACATTTGGTTTTTAGATTATTCGCAGGAACAGACACTTTGGGTAAAACTTGTAAAAGTAACACTTTTGATTTGCCAATTACCCTCTAATACTTCCATGTATTAATGCGAGTCCTCCATTTTTCACTTTGTATAATTGATGATTATAAGAAGTGTTTAATCAAAGTGTAATTAAATATAAGGTACATTCAAATGAGCTGAATATTCAGATTCTACCGTCCAGTGTTGGTATAGTTCAAGGAATTGCGCTGTACATTTTAAGGAACATATTTCATATTTCAGTTTGATCATGATATACTGCGTGTATCATGATCAAACTGTAGTGACATTATACTGATGACAGGATGATAATATAAGATGCAAACAAAGTGCGAAAAACTGTGAAATATTCTGAACTCAGACAGGGGGAGATAAAAAGAAGATATATTTGATCAACATGACATTTTACAGATAAATGCATCCTTGGAATACAGGGGAAGAATGCCTAACATTATGAATAAAATAAGACTCTGAATTTAGGACTCAACGTGGTAAATCAATGCTATGCAGCTGTCTTTACCAAGTAAAGTAAAATGGCATGTAATGTCAGAGCTTATAATGATGAACGGACACAATTCAAACATACAAAGGGCCCTAATGTAAAAGTGTGGGAGGGAAAGACAGATGAAGGAGACAGAGAGAGGAGAGAGAGAAGAGAGAAAAAAAGATAAAGGCACATCAGCAGGATAAATACCCTGATAAATCACTGTAGGGGCAGAAGCTGTCGTCTAAATGTATCCCGTCCCATTGTTCCTCCCTGTATCTCTCTCCACAGTTGGTACAAAAAGTGTGTGTGTGTGAGAGAGAGTGATGATGAAGATGACCCTGGTACTGAATAGCTACTTTGATGTATACAGCAGCCAAAGACGTGTGCACACGCGCCACATCCAGGCCACTACGACGCAAAATATTCCCTTGACACATCTTCACATACACACGTGGCACCGGGTAATTGGGGCCCCCTGGGGCCGAACTCGGGGCTTAGGTGCCAAGGGCGCGCATTCCTTAAAGAGAGGCAGATAAATCAACCTGTAATAAGCCAGCAAGCATTGAGGCTCTATTTACGACCGCTCTCTCGACAAGGCCAGTGCCACAAGCGCAGCTGTGGTCAGAAACACACACACACACCCCCTCACAGACACACTCATACTCTCAATCTTTATCAGACAGAAGACCCCCCCAGATACAGGTGAAAAAAACTTCTCCTGTAATGCGATATATTCAGCCTTTTTCATCAGCAGCTCCTTTTTTCTATTCAGCCATAATGGAGGAAGGATTGCAGCTAAATCTACCCCACTGACACACACACAGACGCACACACAAAAACACACAAAGTGGATTTCAGGCAGATCTACAATGGTAGCTGGAGCTCAGCACAGCAAGGAACAGTATTGATTCATCCGCAGAAAGTCATCTTCCCCTTCACCCCGCCCCGGCCGGCGCCTCAGGGACCCTCGGTCATTGCACTCAGCCAATTTGTATGGCTGTTGTTATTATTAGTGTTTCTCCGGCACAGCGCTTTGGACTTGGGGCACGGACACAGCGCTTTATGATGCCGCGCCTAATAAACATCATTGTGATTTTCCCAGGTTAGTAATTAAGTGTGGGGCTAATTTGTCATAGTTAGTTAGAGCGTGGCGCAATGAGGGCTGCCTGGGAGGGGTACCACACACACACACACACACACACACACACACACACACACACACACACACACACACACACACACACACACACACACACACACACACACACACACACACACACACACACACACACACACACACACACACACACACACACACACACACACACACACACACACACACACACACACACACACACACACACACACACACACACACACACACACACACACAGCATTCTTTTGTTGCTGCTGGCTTGGGGCATGGCAGAGGGCCAATGCATTTCAAGGTGGGCCAGAGGTTGGACTATTACAATTCAGACATTGCACAATATATCTTTAAATCAGACTATATTTATTTTAGAACATAATGCTTCATGTCTTGGATGATTTAAACACAGACATGATGGTCTAAAGGTAAATGTTGTTGTTTGATGTGAGATGTGATAATAGGCTATACAGTAAATACAATTAGTTTGTGATCTATACAAAAATAAACACATTTAATTAAAAAAGAAAACAGCTTTAGATTTTTGTGTAGTTCAGTTTAGCAATAATCTATTTCCAGATAATGGCCAAATATTCACTTTACCTCATATTTATTCAATTTGCTGATACAAACTAGTATTTTATCTGTGATCTGTCTCTTGAACTGAATAATCCTGTCCGATAGCGTTTTTAATTTAGTTTGATTGGTTGTTTCTTTCTCAATATCACATCCTTAAAACAGTATGAAAATGTGTCGAGAACAAAGAATAAAAACGTGCAAAAACCAATTGTTAAGGAATAAAAGGATTAATATCCTTGGATAAGATCATCAGCTCATTCACTTTTTACAGACATAACATTGTAACAGTCTGAAGAGGGAAACAAGCATGACTCATAACTGTTAATCGTTTTGGGAGTTATTGTCTTGAAATAGAAGCTTTAATGTGGACACATTTGTGCTGCCAGTGCTCATAAAAGACTAAAAGACAAGTGATAAAAGTTTTGTAGTGCAGGGATTGTCAGATGCCACATTTCACACTCATTTTCTCAACACAGATTGCCTTCGGACACGGTCTTTATGGAGTAACAACATCATTGTACTTCTATACATTATAGCATTCACTACACTGCTAGAACATATTGCTAACATGATCAGATGCATGTGAAATATAACAATACAGACGTGGATGTCAGTGTCAATCATTTATTAACCCAGTTGGTCTTTGATACAAGCAAATTAAATATTCATTATAAAAATAAAGAATATAGGAGACAAGCCTTAGTCCCCAGTTCTGGGGTGAGATCTTGCGTGGAGCCCCAGATCGAGGGAGATTATCAGTGGTCTTGTATGTCTTCCATTTTCTAATAATTGCTTCCACAGTTGATTTCTTCACACCAAGCTGCTTACCTATTGCAGATTCAGTCTTCCCAGCCTGGTGCAGGTCTACAATTTTGTTTCTGGTGTCCTTTGACAGCTCTTTGGTCTTGGCCATAGTGGAGTTTGGAGTGTGACTGTTTGAGGTTGTGGACAGGTGTCTTTTATACTGATAACGAGTTCAAACAGGTGCCATTAATACAGTTAACAAGTGGAGGAAAGAGGAGGCTCTTAAAGAAGAAGTTACAGGTCTGTGAGAGCCAGAAATCTTGTTTGTTTGAAGGTGACCAAATACTTATTTTCCACCATCATTTGTAAATAAATTCTTTAAAAATCAGACAATGTGATTTTCTGGATCTTTTTTTCTCATTTTGTCTCTCATAGTTGAGGTATACCTAGGATGAAAATTAAAGGCCTCTCATCTTTTTAAGTGGGAGAACTTGCACAATTGGTGGCTGACTAAATACGTTTTTGCCCCACTGTATCTGATCCTCAGGTATGGGAACCAAATGATGTTAAAAAACATTTCAAAAACCTTCAAAATACACCCTGAAGCAAGTACAACTCTAACACAGAAAATACCTGGCTATGCTGCCCCAAAACGTCTCGTTGGAGATTTCTCATTTTCCGTTGTTTGCTTCCAGGGTTCTGTGACGGGTGAATACCCAAATCAACAACAAATGACCAGATTGGCCCAAATGGACCAATCCGTGGTGCACCTCACACACCAGGATCCCTTGGCTAACTAACAGGGAGTCCCTGAACGCTGGTAATTGACGAGTTGGGATCGCGGAGAAATGCTCTCCGCAGACCTATTCTCACGGCGTTATAAACCTTTTTCTTACTCAATATCATGCTACACTTATTGTTTTTACTTGGGCTGTGAGTGTTTGTGTGGGCTCAGGATGAGTAAGTGATTTTGGAAAATTGCACAATTTATATCTATTCTAGTAGACCTCAACAATGGAAATATGATCAGTAGAAATGGCCATGACATGGTACCTTTAATTCAACCTCTCTATGTGCGCGTGACTGCTTAATTCAGTTAGTGGTACATAAAGCTCATATTTCAAAACTCAAACTATCCCAAATGTATCCTGATGTTAGTCCAAACTGTGATAAATGCCAAACTGCTGAAGCCTCTCTCATTCATATGAACTGGTCCTGCCCTCGCCTCAGCATGTACTGGACAGAGATCTTTCAAATGTTATCCCAGGTGTTCAGTATTGAACTGATTCCAAATCCTCTGGCTGCCATATTTGGGGTTATAGGAAAGGAGATGCATTTAACTGCAGAACGGCAGCGATCTCTGTTCTTTACTCTCCTCCTAGCTCGTCGAGCCATCCTGCTTAAGTGGAGGGACAGTGTCCCGCCCACTCACTCACAGTGGTTGACGGACATTATATCCTGCATGAAACTTGAAAAGATCGGATATTCACTTTTATATTCAAACAGGACATTTCAGGAAGCCTGGGAACCTTTTTTTTTTAATGCATTCCACACTCTATACTTAAAACGATCTGCGATTGGTATAGCCTATCTGCAGCATATGTATATGTTTGTATGTGTGTACAGTTGATTTGTATGAGTATAGGTATTTGCTGCATGTATGTATTTGCATATGTATTACATGCATATATACTCTTCTAACAATGTTCCTGATAAATAATCGTGTGTATGAGGCTCACTGGCAGTGAATGTAGGGGATTACTTTAGTCGTTGTTTTTGTTTGTTTGTGTTCTTTATGATTTGTTTTTCTCTTTACATAGACCACTGTCTCATTTGTATGCATATTATTTTGCTTTCCATCTCTAAATGACAAACACTGATTATGCATTGCCGAAACGCAATAAAATATATATATATTTTTGATCATAAAAACCAAAAATTGAGGCAAAAAACGAAGGGGATAGTGGTTTTACTTTTCAAGAACTTTTGATTAAAACCTCTCTTAGTCTCATTGGAGCCATATTTTTGAAAAACTGTTTGGCATCTTAAGAAATTATTACTGAATTAGTTTTTTTTTTTGTATTCTCGTAACTTTTATATGTTTGACCGTTACTTAGAATTTAAAGAATATATTTCTAAATAGCTTGAAATCAACGACTGTAGTGATCTAAAATGGCAGATGTTGCAATGACACTATACTTCTTTATATGATTAACTACTGACACTATTAACTAATACAACATGTGTATGAGGTTTGCTGTAATTGGTAGCAATCTCGAGCATACTGCACCAACACCATCAGATCATCGTTTTTATTAATCTTTCATCACTACCCCCTATTCTGCACACCATTAACTCCCAGCCTTCTGTGTGCATGGTGTAATAAGACTGCATGCCAGGTAAGCACATTCTCAAAATCAATTCAGATTTTGATGAAGTCTCATATTATGCATAGAGTTGGCATGTCCCTGTGGTTTGCACCGTTTAGCTGAGAAAGAAGACGACGACAGATGATGGTGATAAAGAAACTGATGGTTACAGCCAAGGTAATCAGTGCTACTGACATTACAGCAGTTATACACAGGTCTCATTACGTGCTTTCTTTCACTTCTGCTATAATAATCACACACACGGGAAACCATTTACCCCACTGTTATGCATGGTTTACTTTGTGAACACATGCACACTCTCATATCATCCTTGATTTTGTCGATGGTGGCACATTATACTTGCTCAATGTCTACATCTGCCTTTAGAGGATAGAAGCAAATGAAAATGATCTGGACACTAGCAGTCATTGCCACGTCAATAAGCAGCACTCCCCTCGGCAGCTCCTCCCACATTATTCTATATCATCATGCAGTTCCCAGATTGTTAGCTTTGCCCGTCGGGCTTTTCATTTACAAAAGACTGTCTGATTACCGTCTCTCAAGTTGCAGCGAGAATGTTCCGATGCGTCGCCCGCAACTCAGAATGCGATCTGTCTCTGATTGCTTTCAGTGACATACACAATTACCCAGCTGCTTCCTGTGATTAAAGCAACTTTCCTGTTTAGGCCATTTCCTTCTTCTTCTCCTCGTCTTTTTCCTCCTCCTCCCTTGCCTCTTTCTGAAGCCATCCACCTGTCCACTCCCTCAGACAACTTATTTCCAAATTTGCATAATAAAAATTACTTCTAAAATCCCCCCTGTCCTTATGCTGTACGCACACATATACAATCTTTTTTAAATACGTCTCTAAAACTATGTAACACCGAGGTGATACAATTATGTTTTTTTTTATTTCAGTCGGAAACTCTGAAAAACTTTTATCTGTTTTATATGTTTTACTTAATAAAATAAAAGATACGTTAATTTGTAAACTTTACCAAATTGAAGAAAATAAAAACATAAATAAAGGTAACCGAAATGTATTGTTTTAAGTATTTAACATACTTTATGATGGTTTGTAATGTTTATCTGTAGAAGTACAATACTCCAAGACACGTCATGAAACTTTCTTCAAAGAAAAAAGAAAAATCTGTCCAAAGCCTATTAATCTGACAAATCTTTAATCCTGGAATCAAATCAATCAGGAAAATGTTGGGACTTTTGGGGTACGGTAAAATCAGGCCGTTGAACAATGGGAAGTGAGGAGCATATGAGCAAAGTTTTTTACACTATCTAAAATCACAAAGCAAACAACTTTGAGTCTGTAGTTTACACAGTGCACACACGCAGGTGCACAGATGTCTCTGTCACTTAATCTCCCCTGCACTCTTTATCCTTTGCCCACATGTCTTGTCAGCTAATTCCCCTTCTTTTTTTATTCTGCCTCCCCTTCTTTGCTCTTTCATCTATCGTCTCCTCACTCAATCGTACTCTCATTCTCTGCTTCTCGTTTTCTATCCTCTCATACCCTCTCTGTCACTTCATCAGTCTCTGTCCCAATAACACATCCCTTACTCTTTCACTACATTTCCCTCACAGGCTTACTCCCTCATTACGCTCCTCCTCTGTTCACTTCACCTTCTCCATCCTCGTGTCACTCGTCTGGTGTTTGGTAGAATATTGCACGTTTTGATATGCAAATTGTAAAAGGTATCCCAATGCGGGGAACGATCATGTGATATTTCCCCTCTGAATGGCTTTAATGCAGATTACGGAAGGATGTAGTTGATGGCCATGAAAGTGTTTTAGTAGATGGTAAAAAAAAAGTGATGATTGTGGTGGATGTGAACCTCCCTTAAGCTGTGAATTTATAAGTCTGTAGGATCACGGCAGTGCCACGTTTCTGGTGCCGACTACAATAACTTGAAATGCACTCTTAATTTCCCCTGACTATTTTTGTCTTTCTCCAAATACGAGAGGATTTATTCCAGGCCATGACACCCCCTGCTGTTAATCCTTATGATTCTTTTTAATTCCCCACACAAAGTGTCAGTGAATGTGAGTGTGTTATAGAGATGATGCATGGGCACACATCATGTGCTTTACTGGATGAATCACAAACATATTGAAGAGCTTTTGCCTGACAGGAAATAATCACATGCCTTAACTTTTATATACCACTAATGTGTGTGTGTGTGTGTGTGTGTGTGTGTGTGTGTGTGTGTGTGTGTGTGTGTGTGTGTGTGTGTGTGTGTGTGTTGTGTTTGTGTGTTTTGTCAAAGCGGCCCTATCCACTGCACAACAAATCATATACTAAGCGTACTGACACAAGACATTTACCATCTGCGTTTTGATGACTCATTCTAATTTATCTGTGGCCAGCGTACCTTATTACAGACGACTTTTGATATTGCATCACAACAAAGAGACATTCACATGAACGACTTATTTTCTGCTGATGGCAACACTATGCTAATGGTATCAGAATGTTCTGTGCACATTTCTAAACAAGCCCATCAGAAGGGTTTTGGTGGAAGTGTCTAGGGAAGCATGTGTGCAAAAGTATTTGTATGTATGCATATCACTGGAGTCGCAGAAAAACAAATTACCGCAGTATGCAAGATTTTATTTTTGGCTTGCATGGTTTCCTTTGAGTTGACCTAATGCAGGTTTCATATAGCTGCCTGTTAGGTATTTTTCACAAACTATATAGTATGTGCCTGTCTGAAGTCTCTTACAGTGTCATGTTGTAGCTGCTGTTTAACAGTGCAGTACTTCAACATACATTAGATTTTTTATATTAAAAAAAAGAATACAAATAAATAAACATTAATTATTGCGGTGAATAAATAATGAATCTCCAGGTGTATTAGAGCACACTGTGTTTCATAGTGATATGTGCACTGACTGCCACAAAAGCCCTGTACCACAGCTCCAACACAATCCGTTTTACAGTGTTAGCAATCTTGAAGATTACTGTATTAGTAATGACAGTGAGGGTATGTACTATGTACCATTTAAAACCCACTACATTTGTACAACTGTATACACATTTTGGGAAGTAATATTCATTTGTCTAGTTAATTTTCTGATGGCTGCTGATGGCGGCTGATACTGGATACCCATCCCTCCTCATCCTCCTGGATCTGACTGCGGCATTCGACACTGTCGACCATAACATTCTCCTTAAGCGCCTCGAACACACCATCGGACTCTCTGACTCCGCCCTGAGCTGGTTCCAGTCCTACCTGTCTGGAAGAACAGAGTACGTCTCCTTAGGAGGTGCGAGGTCCCAGACACACCCTGTCACCTGTGGTGTCCCTCAAGGGTCGGTCCTTGGGCCCACTCTGTTCACCTTGTACACTCTGCCCCTTGGCTGTGTCATCAGCAAGCATGGAATATCATTCCATTGCTACGCTGATGACACGCAGCTATATATAAAGACAGACTCTATCCTACATGCTTCCTCACTGTCACCATCATCGTCACCGCTCCCATCAACATCCCTTAACACCTGCATTGAGGAGATAAAGGCCTGGATGCGAGAAAACTTCCTGCAACTAAATAGCTCCAAAACAGAAGCTATTTTGGTTGGAACACCAAACCAGGTCCAGTCATCCCCCATAACCCACATTACCTTTTCTGGACAAAACATACCCCTCTCCACAGCAGTTACCAACCTGGGTGTTAGATTTGACAGACATCTAACCTTTGACACCCACATCAAACACCTGTGCAAAACCTCCTTCTACCACCTCAGGAACATTGCAAAACTCCGTCCCACACTCTCCCTGTCAGATGCAGAACAACTGGTCCATGCCTTCGTCTCCTCAAGGCTTGATTACTGCAATGCTCTCCTCATCGGGACTCCTAGCGGGAGCCTTCAGAAGCTCCAATACGTACAGAACAGTGCCGCTAGGATCCTGATGAAGGTGAGAAAATACAACCACATCACACCCGTCCTTCATTCCCTCCACTGGCTTCCTGTCTCATTCAGGATCGAATACAAGATCGCACGACTGACCCATCAATGCATCCACGGGAACGCTCCTCCATACGTGAAGGAACTTCTCACATCACAAACCTCCACACGCAACCTCCGCTCCACAACTAACCATCTGCTTCGCCCCCCTAGGACCAAACTCCGCACAATGGGGGATCGGGCTTTCTGTGCAGCTGCTCCTGGTCTGTGGAATTCCCTCCCAGACCACCTGAGGACTCCACAGACCACTGATGCCTTCAAGAAAGGCTTAAAAACCTTTCTTTTTAAAAAAGCTTTTGATTAAACTTTTGTTTATTTTGTTTGTTTTTATTATGCCTCATGTAGCACCTTGGGATTGTTGTGAGCAATGAAAGGTGCTTTATAAATCGAATTTATTATTATTATTTCTCAACAAATTGTGGCATTCTAACTATTAACTGTGTAGTGACACTCTAGCTCTTCTATAGTAAGGGAGGTCAGACACACAGGAGTACGCTGGTTTTAAATGTTATGTAAATAAATATATATGTTTCTGATTTTTAATCTGTGACTTCAGGAATTGTTAAACAAAAAGAAGTTGGACTGAAGATTACTCCTTATTTTACAATAATTCCACAAAGCAACCAATGATAAATCTAAATCAGATGTATTCCTTGCAGAATTAACCGTTTTCGATACATTTCCGACAAGTAATAAATGAGTTAACGGTTATATGGCTGCTGCAGGTTGTAAAACATACTGGTGTTATCCGTGAATATATGTAAAGTTCCATGGGAAAAGTCACAATATGACATTATTATAACTGACAGTAGTAATTGGTACAGTGTGGGCTATTTGTGTGCATGAATCATCCTGCTCCATTCTCAACAAAGACAGCCGGTCCTATATGCATGTCAGTGTTATTTCCTTTGAAATAACTAATTGAGGTGTGAAAATAGAAAGTAAGACTGTATGGCATGTGAAACTCAAAAAAGTTGTGTAAGTTGTATAATGAGAGAAGTGGAAATATGAATTGAAAAGAGATGACTGAAGTTATGGAGTTTATCAAGTGCCTATAATTAAATACAAATTACACCTTTAATTGGTATTATCCACAAGTACAGTGGTTTGTTAAGAATATAACATTGAAATGTGTGTTTTGGCATAAGGAGGAATACTTTTTCAACTTTTATTCATGACTGGAGAACTCCCGGTGCAGTTATAGCCTACATATAACCAATCAATAGCGTTTTCGAATAGCACATGAAAACACTTATTTGAAGGTGATCGTGGTAACATACTTCATCAGGCTGCTTATCACTGACTGATGGCCAGGAATCTACCTCTTCCCATGAGCATTTTAAACAGCTGCAGCTGGGTATATTAGTGATAAAATGGGTCGTGTGTACAGCTCAGGGACCTGCCCAGCCTATGTGCTAAACTGGGCACCCTAATGATATAAAAAGGCTGCATGTAACATTGAGTTACCTGTAAAGGCTAGAACTGTCCCCCGTGACATGGAATAATGCATTTAATGTGTTTTGGCTGTATGAGAAAATGTATTGCTCCCTGACTCCCACAGCAGCACAAAGATAAAGGGAAGGAGAGGAAAAATGAAGGAGAGAACAAAGAAAAGAAAAAACAAACATTGGAAACAGGAGAGAGAGCGAGAGAGAGGGAAAGAGGGAGGATGGCAGAAACCCAATTGAAAAAACGTGGAGAGAGAATAGTCAAGGGAGGACGGGAGGGAGGAGGGAGAAAACAGAAAACACTGTGTTTGCAAATCACAAATTAAAAGCATAAGTGTTCCAGTACAGACCACGGCCCCAGAGGAAATATAGGACTTTCAGCATAGCATTTTTTATTTGGAGTAGGCAGGTAGAGACAACCTCTTCTTGGCCTATACTGTCATCATTTAGAGCAGCAGTTAAGGATGCAAAACTAAAAATACTACAGCAAAATGACTTGGAAGATCATTCTGTATTTAACTATTTTTTGCATTTCTCTATCTGCTTCAAAGGTGCAAACCACAACAGTAAAGATGTTGCTATGAACAAAGAATGAAAAATAAACAAATAAAAAAGAGCTCATAGCAAAAGTTCTACAATTTTGTAACCAGTTACTTCAACAATAGTTAATATTACAGCTGTTTATCATGAACATGGATTCAAATGAGCAGGTATGCTTGCTCGATCATGGTGGTGTTAATTAGTTTTAATAATAAATAACCCCTGTACTGGTATAACCGCTTCAGGAAGAAATGTGGGAGATTCATCAAGAGTCAGACTCTGAATATATTGCAGCAGTACCTACAACACTAACTAATTAGTTGAACTAATCCTACCTTTCATTAAATGGTTTGCTTGAATGTAATTTGTAAATGAAGATCTTTGGCACATTAGGTGAAACTTGTACTGAATACTGAAAGTACTGTAGATGTAATGGGAAGGTTTTCAGCCCAAATTAAAGCAGAATTAACTTTTCGAAGATCACAGTGTTGCAGTCAAAGTGATATACCATATAATTAACTCTAAACAACAAGTACAATTCAACACTCACCACCCTGATCTGTGCTGACTGTGATGATGGCGACCGGGCGAGGGAAGGAGCTCATCTCTGACACACTGTTGAGGGACTCGATCTCAAAGGTGTAATTGGCGTGTGCTGAGAAGTCCATGACAGTGACCGTGGCATTGGTCAGACCTAACTGTCGTGGTAGGTAGCGAAGCTCCTCTTCACAGAACTGGCACTGATCTGCTTCGGGGCCACAGCGTTTGCACTGGACGTTGTAGGTGAGATCCCGGCGACCCCCAGTGTCGCTGGGGGGGGACCACTCCAGTATCAGAGAGGTGTCGTTGAGGTTAAACAGCAGGTTGCGGGGAGGAGATGGAGGGCCTGTTAGAAGTAGGAAAAAGGAATGAAAAGCTAAAACAGTTAAAAGGTACTTTCACCTGTGGGATTTAAGCAGTACAGCATTTTATGGCTTCTAGGCCCACTGGCAATGAAACAATGTATTTTATTCTTTTGAAAAGATCAATATAAAAGCCTAGTAGCAGCTGAATTTAGACCCTAGTGAGGCTTCACATGATGTTAAATACGGATGTTATACTGACCATCTATCCACTTGCTCTTTTCTGTACACATCCTGCCACTTTTCAATTACCATCGTTACATACAGGATGTCCAGGACTGGGAGTTTATATCGACCGACAGCATTTAGAATCCACAGAATCCTATTTGGTCTCCTATCTTAATATAGGCCCATACTTTTTAAGTGCTTCATATGGATGGAGTCTTCTTATCGGCAAACATTTTTTTCTTTGCTTATCTCTTTAAAAACTGACAGACATCACCTTATTGAACTGCAGACAATCACATTTTTTTTACTGTCTGCAAAAGTTTGCAAATGTCAGTGTGTAGTGTGGAGGCTCAGGTCAAGGAAAACAAAAGAGAGGAAAAAATGCCAGACAAACAAAACAACTGGAATCCACTGTTTGCCTCGTTGTCATGGATTTTTAGGACACTCCACTGTCATCAAAGCAGTTTTAACATTAACCAAGCAACCCATATTATCATGCAGGAGAGATCACACACTACATGCAATAAAAAAAGCACAGGACCCAAAGTTGACCCCTGAGGAACACCTAATCTAAGACTGAATTCTAAATCCTCTTCATGAATATTTACAAAGTCTGGTAATGTATACACAATTCACAAAGGTACATTGTAGCATACACTTGATAATAATAATGCCCTACCAAAAAACTCCTCTGGAGCGAAGTAAACATTCATAGGTATTTCACCTTGCTTATGTTTCACTTTGCTGAGGTATTTTTGTGCTCTCTGAATGTGCGTGTGTTTGTGTGTCAGGGTAAGTATTGTGCTGTAGCAGGCGGCCAGCTGTCAACAGGGTGGAGTTAAAAGGCCTGAGGGATTTGAACACTCCCATCCTGCCAAACTCACTGTCTGCCTAGACAATGGGATGCTTCCCTCACCTTCACCATCCCTTCATTCCTCTCCCTCCCTACCTTTGCTAAAAATCTCAGCAGACAGGAAAGCTCCTCCTACCCCTCCTCTACTTCTGTCAGCGATTGTACAATCTCTCTCTCTTTATCTCTTTCGGCGTCTATCGGCCATTATCTCACCTCCTCTATTCTCTCCATCGAGGAGAATCCACCCCTCCTGCAAAGCAACCCCACTGCCATCAATCAGCTCCCATTCTCCTCTAGGGGGAGATTGGTATCAGCACCCTCCTCCCTTTCTCTCTTCACTGTCTACACCATCCAGCCGCCTTTACACTTTCTCTTCACCTTTATCTCTCCTCCTGTGACATCTTCTCTTTCTTGCTCTCTACCTTTGTTAACATACCCGTTTTATGTGCTAGCATACAAGCTCTTGATTAAATTGCATTATGTGAGTAAACACAGAACTCACAGCTTGTTAGGATAGATGTATTAGTCTACACCTCTGTTTGCCGGGTTGTCACAGTCCTACAAGCCTTTAGTTATACACATTGCTTGTACCGGGAGAAAAAGCAGCCTTAGAGATTTAAGATTTTGTTTACCCTGGAAGATTTAGTTCAACAACTACCAACAACTGTTGAAGAACCCTTGAACTGACACCTAAAACAAAGTGTGCTTTATGTGTTGAAACTGGTAATTTGAACTCCATAATTCAATGCAAGTAGATAAATGATTAAACCCATTTTTAAAGAAGGGATTTAGGCTGGTGTTATAAAGACATTTACACTTTTTATATAATGTAGATGCTATGAACCATGGCTATTAATCAAATGTCCTCATACTAAATTATATATATTTCAACCTGACAGATCACTCATAATAATACTAGTTATTTTCAGCACTATTGAATATAATATCTTTCCAACAATATGAGACTGCTGTTGCACTGAAAAGGCCTGCAGGTATTAAATGCATAGATTGCTATGAGCAGAAGCAGGATGTTTCATCATCTGAGTCTAAATTTAGAGATGAAAATATTGCATGAGGAGTCAGCCACTATGAAGATTGTCTCTGCAATCAGTGCATCTCGCAGGGAACTGTAAACCCACAGCTTCTCCACAATAATTTGGCTTTGTGCTTCCATAAAAGACAAATACACTCTTTCACCCAGTGGAGCTCTCAGACGTGGCCCCCGTCTATCTCAGTGACAGCTAAATGGCTTTTTAATTAAAGGAGAATTAGTCCGGTTAAACTGTAATTTAATGTAAATATGAAGTCGTAATGACAGTCGGTGAATCATCAATGAAGACGAGGCAGCTGAACAAAAGCCATGTAATTCATCCAGAGACTCACTAATGCAGTTTCATACCAGATAAGTCTTGCAGACGAGACTGGATTTACGGCCACAGCTAATATTGAGAAACCACTGGAGTAATCCACCAACTCCAGAGACAAAGCAATAATTTACCCAGTATGTTCGGCCTACACAAGTATAGAGATCTTTAATGTGAGGCTCAAAGCTCCCCCATGACATAGCTCGCATAATAGATGACTAAAAGCCAGGGAATCTATGTGCCTAATGAGTAATAGGTCATAAGTAATCATTAAGCCCCTGTTTGCTGATATACTCACGTGTACAAGCCATGGATGGAGGATCTCTCTCCGCTCTGAAGAAGCCCGTCTCACAGCGGCAGATAGCAGCCCCTTCTCCATAGCTGAAACAATGCGGAGGGCACTTTGAACAGTTGATGTTTCCAGCATATGCCTTGAAGAAGCCTGGTTGGCATGCTGGGGGTGAGAGGAAGACAATATGTACACATTTGAGAAAAATGTATTGTAAATTCACACAGACACTTGACAGGAGGGTAAGGGGAGGAGAGAAGGTGGCGGCTATAACAGGAAACAGGCAAGAATACCTATGTACACATCACATCCTCATAATGTTTCCCCAATGACATAATATTTAAAACATATATTATTTCTTTAAAGTACACATTAAAAACCAAAAGGTATTGGAAAAGCTGGGTGTTGATAATCATCACAACTCAAGCATTAAAAATCTGCCCCTTCCTTCAGACTTCCTTACAGAGCCCCTCCTCCAACACACACGAATGCGCACATGACCAATGAGGGCACAAGATAAGTTTGTGCACGAGATGGAAGGCTGACAGTTAGGTAGGCAATCCAATTACCTGCCGCGGGCCGAGCAGATACTGTAATCGGTCTAGCTTTTTACAGCGCCACGGCTTCCACAGATGAAATATTTGTATATATTTATTGTCAAAGCATTTTTACATTACATTGCATTTAGCTGACGCTTTTATCCAAAGCGACTTACAATAAGTACATTCGACCAGGAAGATACAACCTTGAAGAAAACAGAATCATATAAGTACATCAGGTTTCATAGAGCCAAACATTACAAGTGCTACTCAACTGGTTTTAGATAAGCCAGCCCTTTATTAGTATATAAGTGCTTTGTTAGCAGTTCTTTGTTAGTAATTCTATCGCTCGAAGTGGAGTCAAAAGAGATGAGTTTTCAGTCTGCGCCGGAAGATGTGCAAACTATCTGCTGTCCTGATTTCAATGGGGAGCTCATTCCACCATTTTGGAGCCAGGATAGCAAACCCACGTGTTTTTGCTGATGGGAACTTGGGTCCCCCTCGCAGTGCGGGTGCAGCGAGCTGTTTGGGCGATGCAGAGCGGAGTGCACGCGCTGGGGTGTACGGTTTAACCATGTCCTGGATGTAGGAAGGGCCAGATCCATTCGCAGCATGGTACGCAAGTATCAATGTTTTGAAGTGGATTCTAGCAGTTACTGGAAGCCAGTGAAGGGAGCGGAGGAGCGGGGTGGTGTGGGAAAATGTTGGAAGGTTGAAGACCAGACGAGCCGCTGCATTCTGGATGAGCTGCAGAGGTCGGATGGCAGATGCAGGTAGACCAGCCAGGAGGGAGTTGCAGTAGGCTAGGCGTGAGATGACGAGAGCCTGGGCCAGAACCTGCGTCGCTTTCTGGGTCAGGAGGGGACGTATCCTCCTGATGTTGTAAAGCATGTATCTGCAGCAGCGGGTTGTAGCAGCGATGTTTGCAGTGAAGGACAGTTTATTATCTAGGATCACATCCAGATTACTTGCAGTCTGAGTCGGGGAAACAACCGAGGAGCCAATGTTGATTGTTAGGTCAACAGTGGGACAATCTTTTCCCGGAAGGAAAAGCAGTTCAGTTTTGTCAAGGTTGAGCTTGAGGTGATGAGCAGACATCCATCCATTTCATGTATTCATTGCTATCGGGATGTTAAGAGCATTCCATGGAATATAACAAAAAGTGTTTCTGAAGTGAATTACCTCCTACCTTTAACAGTGATTGTTTTTTTAAATCAGAAATTCATCATTCAGAGGCTAGGATTTACAGATTAATTTCTTTTTAAATATGGAAATGTATGCAGAAAGTTCACTTAAATATAATGAGACCATCTGCTCTGGTTTTTGGAACTTTTACACTAAGTATTAACAATTATGATTCATATTGAAATGGTCAAACAGTTGACCTCTGCAGAGACTCAGACACCAATATTCCTAACTTTTAAACTGAATTTTTTACCTTGGAATCAGAAACATTTGCAATGCAAAACATTTTTAACACATATTTTTCTTCTCCCAATTTACACGCTAAAAAGTTTAATCCTGACGTTTCACACAGTTCAAGGCCTGATTAACACTACCTTCTAATTAGTAAGTCTCAATGAATAATTGACGCTGAATTATTAAATGTGATTTTAGAAAGGCATTTTTAAAGAACACAAAATCACACTGGACAACTCACTGAAGGTGTTTAGTGTCTAGACTCTAGAAACTAAATACCTAGACTCTAGAGTGTTTTATTTTTAATCAAAAACTCATGTTAAGAAAGTTTGAGCCACTGTTCAGCCCAACTTGCTCTAATGTTCACTGACATTGTCAAAATGCTTCAGGACAATTTTCACTGTTCCAAAATAAAACAAGATCTCCCAACTAAATGACTTCGGACCAATTGCCCTTACATCTCATCATGAAGGTGTTTGAGTGTCTTTATATTTGAAATCCAGCACCAGCCCTCTGATGGATATGTTTTGTTTGCTTACAAAGCAAATAGGTCTGTTGAGGATGCTGTCAACATGGCAACCTCCACACTTAAAATCAACCTTAGCCCGCCTCCTGTTCATTGACTTCAGCTTGGCCTTCAATACAATAAACCCAGCCAATCTGTCCAATTAACTGTTGAACACAAATATTGACTTCCTTCATATGTCACTGGATCCAGAGCTACTTTAAAAAAAGGCAACATGAGGTTGATGATGAAAACTGTAGCACTTCACCCTGGACATTCTCCCAAGAGACAAACCACTTCACATCCCACCACAGCTCAGTCACCATTGTTTAATATGCACACCATACATCCATGTTTCATTAACAACAACAACAAAGACCAGTCCCGTGAGCAGGCAGCACAATCAGGCTCTTGGTGCCTTGATAAAAACTACACACAAGACATCTAAAAGACAAAAATGTATTACAGATTTGGGCACAGCTGCCTCCCAAAAAACCCAATATGTGTCAGGACTGGAGCAACCATACACAGCAGTGACTCAAATTACTTGGCACACACGTCAGGAACTCACTCGAACACCTGTGTAACATGAGTGTGTCAGCGCATACACAAACATATAATAAGGCCAAATAAAACCTTAATTGATATGTGGCTGCCTTGTGCACCTTATTCTGCAGCGGAATCTTTGTAAAAATAGAAAGTTAATAAACTCAATATTAGTCAACTAAAATAAACTCGCATTTGAGCTAAGCACTGTGACACAATATACTGTATCAGTCAAGTGTTAAAGCTGAATAAATAAAACATTGCAATACTACTTAACGTGAATATACTTACATACATACTGTAGGAGGGCAGGTACAAACAACATTATTTCTACATCTCAGACGTCAGGAGCATAAGATTAAATAGCAATTTTTTTCAATCATTTTTGGAGAGAATATGTTTAAAGCTTAAATTCCCAGAAGTCTTTTCAAACAGAGAAGGGTTTTATGCATAAAAAATGCTGCCAAAATGAGTCTCATCCAGCCCAAGCTGCTGAACTTATTCCAGAAGCCTTGTGTAAGAAAGTGTGTAATGAAGTAATGAGTTCTCTGTTGCTAACACATTCACACACAACACATGTATTACTATCAAACACAAGCTTTTTTGTAATACAAATTACAGAATGAATAGGAAAAGTTGGATTTTGTATCGCCATTGCCTGAAAGAAATTAATCGGGTCTCCTTTCCTAGACTAATTGAAATAAGGAGAAGAAGCAAGGAAACTCCTTTTTGTAAAACAAACATGTTAATTGAAGTAGGTGACTGCACCAGTGTGTGTTGATAAAACAGAAGGCATACAAGCAGTTTCTCTTCTTAAGAACATTAACTGAAAAGCTTGCCCGGTTCTACACAAGTTAGACACATTAGAGATGGCTTTTAATTGCATTTTTCTGAACCTTAAAATTACTTCCACGTCACAGAGGCATGTAAAAGTCTCCTGCCTGGTGAGATTTCCATTGCTGCCGGTTGACACCAAGCCCATCGATTTAACAAGGTAACACAAGCTGAGCAATTTGAAGTGATTCACCTTGAAGCACCAAGTGCCTTTGTGTGTCTCCATGGCTGCCTGTGATAAATGGAGCTGTGGGGAGTACAAGGAAGCGTTTGAAACCACAACTTCTCTGATCAGATGGGAACAATTAGGACAGAGGCATGGAGGTTTACACAACCAGAACACACACATTTGGTGCAGACTTTTTCATATTTAGTTTTATCCGCAAAAAGAATGTTTAGTCATTTACACGTTTATTGGATTACATTTATTGGAAATGGCCAGCCCTATATCAGACTCTGTACAAGACTATTTGTCTTTTTAAAATCCTTGTTAGCCTCTAATGCAATTTAAATGAGTAAGAATAAAAGTAGTAGACATGTTAAAAAGGTGGACCATTGATCGTTGATTCAATTCCAGTTCCAACATTTTGTCATTGATATTTCCCTTCAAAATCTTGACATACACACATACACGCACCATGTGCATCAGTATTATAAGTGGCCTCCCCTATGGCGTACCAAGGCTGCCTCTGTCATTAACCTCTGATACCGGCTTGTCCTTGAGTAAAAAAACGTCATTCAACACCCCCACCCCACAAGACCCAGTTTTAGACTGTCAACCTAATGATGCCTCTGCCCGACCTTCACTGAACTGAGGGGATGTTCTTCTCCGCACCTCGCAGCGCCCTGCTGCAATCTGTCGGGCCAGACTCTGTTCCAAGGCCACAGTGGAGCTCTACAATGGCTGACCATGCATCACCCCAAGATGGACACACACGTGGTGGCAAGGAGGTTAGCACACACATGCTGGTATGGGCGCACACACAAATTGACAAACCGCTACACATGGCTTCAGCAGTGACAGAAAGAACGTTGAACTAGACGGATTGTCAAACGTAAATGAAGCCTGGAGATTTTACCTCCTGTGCGACAAAATGAACTCTATGAGTATAATTACAATCGGAACAATAAACCTTGTTATTTCCCTAGAGAATACGTCCAATCCATACAGATGAAAAATACTCAGTATTGGATAGAGTTTGCATGTTGGCTGCTGATGGACCGGTGTCAGTGAGTAGGGAGCCAAAAAAAAAGGCAGAGTGGAAGGAGGCAGCAAGGCAAAACTGAAAGGATGTCTTGTGTGTTGCTAAAATTAATCTCTTTTGTAACAATTTTATCAGGGTCACATTTAATGAAATAAATAGAGGTAGGGGACCATATCTGTGAAGCCCATATCAAAAGTGAACGCACTGACATTGCACATTCATAAAGCAATACATAAAGTTCTAAACCTTGATGATGCATAACATGATAACAACATCTTATATAATGTATTATATGGGTTGAATTACATTTGTTTATTAACCAAACTATGGTTGAGCTTATTCAAAGAAATTCTGGTTAAACAGCGTCATTGCAAATATGAAAAGAGAGATCGTGTCTGCATCAGCTGTACTAAGGCTTTTCGCATTGAGAGAATATATTGTACTGAATGGTGATCCTTACATCAAAGACTATGAGAGATATTCAAAGTGAAGTGAAGGTTACTCAGAAGAATCAGCAAACATCACAAAGAAGGATTTATAATAAGCGACATTATGAAATGTAAGCTTTTATCAGTCACTGAATTCAAAACTTTTAATTTGACTACATGACTATCTATATTCATAAGAAATAGTCTAATTTGTTATATTCGATGTATCTTATAAAGTGCACTGTATATAAAACCTTAGTTAAGGCTTTAATAAATTACTAAAATGTGTTGCGCATACGTACATTACAATGCAGTATCCATCATAGATGTGTCTTATGTTGTGTAGATTTCCAATAAATAATACTTGGAAATGGGAGAGTTTGAGGATGTACACTTCAGTATATACTGAACACACTTCTAAGGCAACTATCAGAGGGTGAGAGAATACTAACCTGACCCAGTGGCCGTGGGGGCTCTGATCTGACTCTCAGTATTCAGCCCAAAGTTAATGAGATCTGGAAGTCATCCAGAACATCTACATCTCAGAGCAGGCCCTGAGACTCAGAGGCGGCAGGCTGGTTTGTGAGGCCCGCCGCTTCCTACACACTAGACCTTAACAACACCAGAGCAGCTGGAAGGCAGATCATGTAGAAGAAATACCTGTCTGTCTCCCTCCACCTGTCTCTGTACTGTCTACATTGTACTGTACTGACCATCTGCTGAAACTCACGCTTTACAACATCAGGAGGATACGTCCCCTCTTGACCCAGAAAGCGACGCAGCTTCTGGTCCAGGCTCTCGTCATCTCACACCTAGACTACTGCAGCTCCCTCCTGGCTGGTCTACCTGCATGTGGCATCCGACCTCTGCAGCTCGTCCAGAATTCAGCGGCTCGTCTGGTCTTCAACCTTCCTAAATGTTCCCACACCACACCGCTCCACCGGCTTCCAGTAACTGCTAGAATCCACTTCAAGACAATGGTACTTGCGTACCATGCTGCGAATGGATCTGGCCCTTCCTACATCCAGGACATGGTTAAACCGTACACCCCAGCACGTGCACTCCGCTCTGCATCAGCCAAACGGCTCGCTGCACCCGCACTGCGAGGGGGACCCAAGTTCCCATCAGCAAAAACACCTGGGTTTGCAATCCTGGCTCCAAAATGGTGGAATGAGCTCCCAATTGACATCAGGACAGCAGATAGCTTACACATCTTCCGGCGCAGACCTAAAACTCATCTCTTTCGACTCCACTTCGAGCAATAAAATAAAAAAATGAATAAATATTAAAAAATAAATTAAAATAAAATAAAAAGCACTTACATACTAACAAAGCACTTACATACTAACAAAGCACTGGCTTATCTAAAGCCTGTTGAGTAGCACTTGAAATGTTTTGGCTCTATCAAACCTGATGTACTTATATGATTCTGTTTTCTTCAAGTTTGTATCTTCTTGGTCGAATGCACTTATTGTAATGTAATGTTGTAATTGTATTGATTCTTTCTGATATTTGATCAATCGAGAAACTCTATAAAACCTGTGTCAAACTGCGTGAAAACAGGGGTGAAACCAATTTGTTCAACTTCATTGGAAAACTGATGGAACAATACTATAAGAATTATGTCTATAGCAGACAATTGTACCCAAAATGATTTGTGTCCAAATGCCAACATTCAAAGCCAGTGTTCCCTATACTGATGCAGAATCAATGATGTATAAGATTGAATGGTGTATAATAATACATACATAATAATAAATTATACTTACAAGTGCTCAAAGACGCTGGTAAAATAAAATCCCTGGTCCAGATATGTGTTGCATTTCATTACCCTACTAAAGCTATCTTTCTAAATCAAATTCCTAAAAATGTCTCAAAAAATATATGCATGCATGAAACAACATGGTTTAATCTTAATTATTGTGAATTGTTTGAATATTTGAGGCTCTAATAACCCTAAATTATTGCAGTTAGTTTTTTGTCCCATATGTATATTTGGGTTGTAAAAAAAGACATTGAATACAATATAACATTTTATCAGTGGCAATAATTCAAAGGCAACATGTTCTGTATGAAAGCACATTATTGTTTAAGTGTGTGTGTGTGTGTGTGTGTGTGTGTGTGTGTGTGTGTGTGTGTGTGTGTGTGTGTGTGTGTGTGTGTGTGTGTGTGTGTGTGAGTTGGCTATCGCACATGAAAAAATCACACTCTCTGTCTCTTTGCCATGCATAGCCGAGGAAGGTGGGTTCCTCTCCAGGTGGTCAGCGAAGAAGAACAATTCCAAGAGGAGCACAATTCTGCAGCATTTACTTGCAGGACCACATCAACAAATGTTGCAGAATAGTTCAGCTCTTGAAATCAAAGGCAGCGCGGTGAGGAGGCGAAGCAAAGGATGAGAGATCATTGCAGAGATGGTGGCGTTATAGGCGAGATGCAGGCTGGAACTTATTGCATATGAAAAAAAAAAAGCAAGCCTATTTTCAGTTTCAGCCGAACAAACATTACCCTCCTCAGTTTATAACAGCTATGAAACAATACAAATAAAAGCCTTATTGCTTTTCCCTGTGATGACACAGTACACATCTTGTCTACACATATCTTGTATATTATCAGAGTGCCTCATCCTTATCTTCCTCCATACATAACGATATTCATCATACTTCACAAGGGAAACCTTATTTTCCTTGCTCATGGGATATCAGATTGGCTTCCAAATAAAATAAAAAGCCTGGCAATTTGAGTGAAATATGATACAGTACCATGATACAAATCAGAAAACCAGTATTAGGTTCTCTCATATATGTGGTGTAATATCACTAATCTCACATACAAGTACACATTCACTGCCTCTCGTCGTGACACACTATGCAGCCCCTCCTAACACCAGAGATAGGGAGAAGTCACACCTCTCTACAGCTTCTGGGTTTAATAGATTCACATTCAATCAGGAACAACATTCTAAAACACTTGAAATGTAAACACCTCCTCTATACTCTGTGTCAGTGCGTCCCATCAGCCTTCCCTCTCTTCATTAGCTCAAAGCACTGAGCGCTATCTCTGATTTGCACTTGAGGATGAGCGGCCCTCTCAAACACATCTCTGCCAAAGTGTTCAGAATGGTGTTTGCTCATTTAGTGAAAAGAGGTGACTGAAAAAGGAAAGAGGAAAAGGCCATGGGTGTGAGAGAATTTGCTTTCCTTAATTATAATATCAGACTATATTGTACTCATCAACATCATAATCAGAAATCAATATTTCAGCTTTAAAACTAATTTCTAAATAAATATAAGGTCATTATTGCAAACCATTCACTATATAAATGTGTTCCTTTATGTACCCTCTTGTGACGGTTGGGAATGGTATTTAGTAAAATGATGGTTTAATGCATTGCATCAGGGTTTGATAAGATCCAATGACTGGAGATTCATGATTGGTGATCACAGGTAATGGAAGTAATACGCTCTTTTAATGCAGGCCGTTTTTGTAAGAAGGCAAAAGCCAATACTATTAACAAGGATAATAAGAGCTAATTATCTCTCCCATTGACAAAAGGCAGACTGGGGGTGTCTGAGACGTAATAAAGGATTTGAATCACTTACACTTGGAGCTCTTCAGCGCCATAAAATCACTGTCTAGTGCAATGTCTACTTCTACTTTAAGAGAACCATGTTTTTGTTAAATACGAGTGCCCTTTCTGCCTCTCAGGACTCTCCCCCTTCTTCGGGCTGTTTTCATTGCGGTATTTTCCCTTCCATTCCTGATGTGTCTTTCTTTACATTTTGTACAACCACTCACCCCTCTTTAGTTGTCTAGTCATTCCCATCACCTGACTCTGTTCCCTCTCTGCACACCTGTGTCCTTTATTACTTATTTTATCTTTAAAGATAGATTTTTTTACAGAAGTTATGTTTACAATACTCATTTAAACGCAGTGTGTATAACTGTTTTTTAAATCCATCATGGGTAACATCCATGTTTACTTCTCAACCAGCATGTGTCCTCTCAAGGCATTTTTAGATATAATCCTCACATACTAATAGTTGAAAATTCGTGAAGCAAAATCAAGCAAAATGTGTTAATGTTGTTATGCGATAGAAATGGCCTTGCCCATTTCTTCATTTCAGGAACATTAATCTAAGCATCAGCAGAGACAGCATGCATCAAATGAATGTATTCAACACAAATATTAAAGTTTCGATATTGAAGTCCAGTTTAGGGAATTTTATCAGTGCTTTCTTAGGGATATAAAGGTCAGAGAGGGATAAAGACCAACAGAAAATAAATTAGAATAACCAACAATCAGACAATGAGAAGAAGATTGAAAAATAAAGAAAGCAGGACAGTAAGGGCCATGTTTTCACCAAAGACAGTGCTGAATGTGCCCATTCGGGCACGGCTATCGCTTATATATCAGTGACATTATCAGAGACAGAGATCTTTTTATGGGCTTTACAGAGGTCAGCCTCACTGATCCCTTTATGGCACTGTTTATAGCCACAGAGAGAGGGTCTTGTGCAAAATGATCTAACAGAGTAGTAAACTTCACAAAAGACATCCGATAACTGAGACAGTGCAGAGCTGGTCCCTAAATCTTAACTTTGGAGACAAAACGTTGGGTGGGATGGACAGTAAAGTAGTGTTTTTATAGTCTGAACTTGACTGCTGAGATAATGTCCTGACTGGCTCCCAGACAGCGCTGACCCGTATTAGGATAGCTCTAATGCCAGATCATAACTGTAAATCCTGACAGTGTGTATCGCTAGCTGGTGGGAATTGGAGCTCATAAACTACTAGTGGAATGGGACACTTGTTGCCCTGCAAATGGTTGAGTGTAAAAATGGTGATGTCAGTGGCTTTCTCAATCTATCTTCTGTACACTTTGGTTCAGAGCAAGAAGTCTTAAAGGAAGAGTCTGATATGGAAAGTTGCATTTTTGTCAAGGGTTAAATGAGAAGGTCAATACTTTCATGTCTGTATGGTATATAAGCTACAGCCATGGGACCTTTAATGTTCAGCCAAGATTTAAGACTGGAAATAATTGTAGATAGCTAACCTGGTTCTGAACAAAGGCAACATAAAAAAGGTAAAAACTATTTATCTATCACACTTGACTTTTCAATAAGTGCCAAAATCAAGTCAGCATTTTCCTCAACCACCATTGAAGTAAAATCAAGCGGCAAACTCTGGGGCAGAGCCGGGAGGCAAATAAGGAAGTGCCTCAAACTGCAGTTAATCTAGTGGCCAGTAGGAGCAGTCTGCAGAAGGGAGCAGTTTCCATAGACCCCCATGTTAAAAGGCCCAACTTTAAGGCAGAAATAAACATGTTTGCATCGTGGTTCAAAAAAACATATTCGCTGTATAGTTAAATTCCCCCTTCATGACTATGGATTGGTGACCGAATAGTTTAAAAACGCAACCCCTTTAGTTATATTAGGTCTTAAAGGGTTTGCATACATTAGGGCGGGGTCACATTGAGTGACAGCTCTGCTCAGTGACTACTGTTGATAGCTTCCTGTCTCTCTGCTAGCAGCTCCATGATGCTACAGGGACTCTGCCTGCTCAGCTCACCCGGGGAATATAACTTGAACTCGGCCGTGTTTGTTTCATGCTTATATCGGACTATTGTGACTCGCTCTGTGGTTAAAACAGACGGTGCATGAATGCGGTTTTGCGATAAGTGAAATTTGAGTAATTCATTTATGTGTTTAAGCAGGGCTGCCAACATTTGAGTTCAGCTTGGAGTGAGATTTTTTTTTGGTGAACCGAAAAAAGAAACGTTCATGTGTACAGTGTTACAAATGTATTGAACATGTACAAACTAGGGTTTCCCATTAATGTAGCGGGCGCTACAGTGGAATACGCACATACACAGTGTACCCGCGACTCTTACAATGAAGGCTCGATAATCAGCTCACAGCATATAAAATAGCATATAGGTGTAAGCAGAGGTAAAGTGCTATTTTATAAGTGTGTGTGGGGGGGGGGGGGGGTCCTCACCTCCTCACCTCCTCTAGGGGGGTCAGGGGGCGTGCTCCCCGGGAAGACTTTTTTTAGTTAAATGCATCAACCTGGTGCACTTTGAGAGCAAAATGAATTTATTGTAAACAGATTTTCTTTTTCTTTATGGATATTTTACAAATCAATCACCTTTTAAACTGTATTCTTGTTTTACTGTCATATAGTATTTCATAACTGTTTTCATTTATTCTCATAAATGGTGACCAAAACGTTTGAGACTCACTTAGATAACTAGACTAAAGTTAACTATCTAAACAGAGAGTCCCTTACCTCACTGAGCTGTAGTTATCTCTCAGTCTGACAGGACAGAGCTCTCCCTCTCCTTGTTTTAGAAACAGCTTTTAATATCCGTTAAGCTAACCAGATGCTAACAACAACAATGCAAATAGTGAGTTTGGTAGAAATATACTGTATAGGCTAATAGTAAAATTATTCAGCCATATTTATTGAAGATTTTACATTATAAATATTCCCCAAAATTATTCAAAAGCATATTCTTCCAAACTCCTTGCAGTAGTATGACACACAGGAGACTATTGATGTGTGTAGTGAGTTTGGTAGTAATAAGCTGTATAAAAGTGATTGAATATGTATTTGTATCTTTGTTCGGAGTTGCACTTTGCAGACGGTCCCTGAGCAGAGCACTCGTTTCTTCTCCGGCTGCGGATAGAGACCAATGTAATGTGCCCAGCTCGGAGGACGGCGCGTATTGGCTTTTTTTGATCAAAATGTGATCGCAGTTCGTTGTCAACCTTACCATGGTACTTAGGAGACGTCATTTGTGTCTGAATAACGTTTTGTTCATGAGTTATTGATCCGTGAAATCAGAATCTCCCAATATCGTTCCAACTTTACTGAACTAAGCCAGAAGACCGTCTCATTTCGTAGACCGCTCGGTTTGCTGTTCCTTCACTTTATTTTTATATACATTTATTTTTGGACGAAAACTTCGCATGAGGAAAGGCAAGTGTGGCGTGAGTGCATGAGATATGGGTTAATTGCGTGACTCTCACTCTCAATGCGTGAGTGTTGGCAGCCCTGGTTTATGATTTGAATCCGCTACGTAATGAATGTTAAGGCTTGGGTTAGCGTGTAAGCGAGTGGTAGCTACATCTGTACTAACGATGCTAATCGTAGCCTCCAAGTTAAAACAAAATAGAGAAGTGTTAAGTAGTGATGTTACGTATTACGCCGTGGCTTCGGAGCGTGTCGAGTAATCCCTGAAGCTTTTGTGAAGCATGTATCGAGGCTCGTATCGTTTTGGGCAAGTGACGTCATCGATGACAAACGAAGCCTCGCTGCCTATCGATACCACGTGACTGCTTCAGGAAGCGATTCAGATCGGGTGAACCGTTGAACCAAAACGCTCATAATAACCATGGATGTATAATAAGAACCATTTTACCCCTCCTGTACCCGGGTCCGCTGGTGACACGATGGAATTAAATGAGCTCAGACCCTCACTTATATAGAGGTCGGAACATGTCATAAGTATAAATGGATAGAAGTATAAATAAATGTAGGAATAAAAACATGAATAAATACAGGAATAAATACAGGAATAAATATCGTCGAGTGTTTTCAGGGAGATTTAGTGTGTGTTCTGTGGCTCAGCTGGAAAGCAGTTGACTCACGACCGCAGGGTCCCTGGTTCAACGTCTGAACAATACATATTTTTTGTTGTTTATAAAAGCTACAGCTAAATGAGATAATGTAGTTAATAAATGTATTCTTTGATATGGTTTAGTCTCTCTCAGACTACAAGATGGTTAAGTTTACAAATATTATTAAGGAATACAAATCCCTCTTTACCAGCCTCCTTAGGCTTTTCAATCACAATCATTCAACTGGAATAAAAACAATATTGTTGACATGAACATATGATTTAATTTTCGTTGTTTAGAGTTATTCTAAGGCTTTACTCATTGGGAACTCGGTATGAGATAGAGCACACTGTTGAGATGTCCAATCTGCCTGTTTTACACACTTTGACCAACAGGGGGTTTGTGTTCAAATGAAGCCCATGATGAAGCCTCACGAGATGAACCCTTTTGCGAAGCAATTGGCTGGAAAGCATCGGTAATACCAATGCTTACTATTTAATACACATCAAATACACATTCCGGTACTCTCTTGAGAAGAAAAATAAATACATCTATTACTACACGACATATTTAAAAAAAATGAATGCCATTTTTAGTTTTTTGTTACTTTGTTCTGAAAGCTGAACCTGCTGCTCCTCACAGAGAGAAGACGGAAGAGGCTGTGTGAATTACTTTACATTGTGGATAAGGGTGGATAGCCCCCATTGTTCTGTGTGTCAAAATGAAAGACAGCCCACACACCTATCAATCATCAAACCGTGGGGTCTTATTTCATTACGTGTTGATTTCTTAGTAGCCTACCCCAGCCATACCCTGGCGCCGCCACTGTCAGCAACGCTTAATTCAGGGGAAACCAAACTTACAGTAGTGTGTGGCAGAGTCCTGCATCGGGTCGGGTATCCGCGGGTACCCGACGGGTGACCCGCAAAAAAGGTGATTCGCGGGTGGTATTTTTTCAAACACTTTTTTCCGGGTTCGGTTCTGGGTAAAACAAAGATTATGCGGGTCGGGTCGCGTGTGTTGCATAATAAATATATTAAAATAATAATAATTTAGTTTAATGTTTAAATCCTCAGACCTCTCCCCCCCGCGGGACCGTGCATAATCATAACCTCTGCAGCGCATCAATCTGCTTCTGAGCGCTGTAGGCCTTCATTCTGAATGGCTGAGGTGAAGCTCTCCAGCGGAGAATACAGCATTTTCCAACATTTCCTCAAGAGCGAAATCCAACGTCTGGGAGGCTTTTGGTGTCCTCCTAGATGGAGAAAATAACCAACATCCCATGCTTTTTGAGACAAATATGCAACTGCGTGTGTTAATAATTGCACGTTTTCACTGCTCATATAATATATATGCGGGTTCGAGTCGGGTTGCGGATCCTGTGCCGACGGGTCGGGTCGGGTTGCGGAACTAATTGGTAATATGTGCGGGTAGCGGGGCGGGTTCGGTATTGCACGTCGCGGGTGCGGGGCGGGAGCGGGTCTTGAAAATCAGACCCGTGCAGGACTCTGGTGTGTGGGCTGATTGGAAAGACAATAGAGTAAAATAGTACTCATAATATTGCTTTGAATTTAAAACAATAATGTATATACATACATAATCTAAATAACCCTCCAATGTAAATGTATTGCTTGTGTCATTTATTAATAGCTATTCACTTTCAATTCTACCTAATTTGTGTTTATGTTGCTCCCCTCTTTATTTAGTATATTGAAAGCAGATTAAATCTGAAGCCACCATACAGTTTTTAGAATATCACTATAAAAGGTTTCTTGTACAAAAAACACGTAGCTACAATAATAAAAACCTGATTCTTCATAGTACAAACCTTCATGCAATGCATCTGAAATAGTTTCATTCATATTCATCCCCCTATTTACACTCTTACTAAGTTTGATTATGAAACTCAAAAGGCTGAATGCTTCTTGAAAAGAGGGAATGTGTGTCAGTGTGTGTGCGTGCAGACAGGCCTAATACAATTATTTTTAAGGTGTTACGAAGATTAGCATGACTTAGCCCCAAACTTTCCCTTCACTCGCTGCCTCCCCTTTTGCCTGATTGATGCTGATTGTGATTTGAACACGCTTTTAAATCGACGGCATATCGTCTTTAGCAGAGGTTGCATTAGCATAAGGGCCTTCTTGTGGAAAATAAACAATGGCAATGTCTTCTCAAAAAAAGCACAAACAAAGGGGGGGGAGGGGGGGGGATAATGACATGGCAGCCCTTTAGCAGCATCAACAACAACATAATGGAGCTGGAGTGAAATTAAAATGGATCAGTCAATTGAAATGCCTTTGCGGTTGCTCTCCCTCTCTCGATTAATTTCCCTTTTCCTTTCTTTAAACCTCAATCTGAGAGACTTATGCTAACACACTCAAATCTAAACAAGTGTTATTGTTTTGTTGTGGTTTTTAACACATGCGCGAAGAACCATAGTACCCTTTACACTATATCGTTCAGGCACAACAGCACTAAAAGAGAAGTTGTTGTTGACAAAGGGTTAGGGTAAAGATAAAGAAAATCTCAAAATGGGCCGGACAAAATACGAGTGGTATTTTTTCCAAGCTATACTCCTAAATTCTAAAACAGATGATTTTCAGAATCAAGAAAAATAAAAATAACGAGGAAAGGGACTGTTTATAGCTATATACAGTATATAAGTGTCAAATGATATGTCAAAGAAGCAGCTGAAGGGATGTAAAAACGTGCAGCGTGGTAAGTGAAGAAATCTTGCTGTCACACTGGAGGTGCGAAAATTGATAAGAGAAAATGCCACTCAGTTTGGCAAAAGGCGACAGCGTGATTACACTGTTGGGAGTATCAGTTTTCTCTGCGTGAAGGATACTCTTCTTTGGCTTTCAAACATGTGAAAAGACTTGGAAGCTGATGGTGATAATTTTTACACTACACTGGCAGCTATTAATGACAAATACAACTGAATAATTAGTTTACCTTTGAAGTTGTATGAGAGTCTGACCAGGGTATTATTAGAAGCAATGTGGACACCTTTGACTGTTCTGGAGACAGCTAAAAGTTCATGAATAAAGGTCTACATAAGGATTCATCATATCATTTTCAATTTGCCCATCCAATTTTTAATTATCTTGTGTATAAGTTTGGACTGTGATATATGCCAGAGAACTATGTTTCTTTGCTAAAAAAGAAACTAAACTATAGTCCACCATTGAGATATAGGCCAATGAATAATAATGAGGCAGGTTTGTCCAAATATCAAGTAAGCCATTCGGGCTAAAGCTGGGTGCAAACCTGCTTACGAATCAGACCCATACAGAGGTATTGTTTTTAATTAAATACCAGCCCAAAAACAGTATTTGAAATATACTAAACATGCGGATGGATAGCGATATATAGCGGATTATGCTGCCAAGGTGGTTTCTTTGACACAATAATAGAATACAATGTTAAGCAACATCTATTGAACCACAGATGCCTTGTTACATTAATACAAATATTTAACACTTTGATTTATAACTCGTTTACAGCCATCATTTAAGTTAGCAGTGGGTAAGCTTTTACACAAATTATATTTTAACATTCTTTCAAATTGTACCTCCAGGAACAACTAAGAACATGGTATTAGCCACTGTACATCAATACAATAGCATTGGTAATTTATAACTTAGAAAATTGGAAACAAAAGATGAAATTCTATAATATATTTTCTATTGATAATTTTATTTTTACTTGTTTGTTACTTTTCTTAATGTGTCTTGGCGTTACTGTGCACTATACGGTTTTAATGGTCCAGTTATAGAATGTGACTCTCTACCTCTCTAAACAAAGGACAGAAAGTACTCCGAGTGCAGTCATCCGGTATGATGGACTGTGCCCTTCATGGGACTACCGGGAAGCATTTGCCAGTAATTAGGGAAGAATGAGGACAATTTGAGCACAAGCTTTTCTTGTTAATGATCTGATGACAACACACTCTGCCTGCACGCTGGCTGAATCACAAACACACACACATCCAAACTCACTCCTATTACCAAAGAAGTTTGAAGTGATTGCAGTTCCGTTCTATCAAAAGCAACTTCGTCAAGTGACATCTGACGCATGGAACGGATTCATCTTTCCTTTGATCACTACAGCGGTGTGCTAATCAATGGACCGAAGCATGAAGGAGGATACAATGAATGAGAGCCTGGAACTGTTCCAATGGTCGCAAAGTGTTCATTTCCTTGCACTTAACATAAAGAACATATGCACTCTATACAAAATGTATCAAAGATTAATTATATGTTGGTGCTTTAGAATAAAATCTGTTCATGGGTTTAACAATGTCCAGATTATGGTTCTAGCTTTTGTCTTCATCTCCTCCCTCCAGGACAGAAATCCGGGAATTATTCTGGCTTCAGTTGGACCTCAACAATATGATGCATGGCGATCTGCTGAGCCTCATGGGAAAGATCACTGCGTCCACAATGCATATTGGTGCAAAGCCACTAATGAATAATTTGCTTGTTAATAATAATGGTACAACAAGACAGATATTTTGTTTGTTTATTTTTCATTGCTTTCTCTTTTTTTTGTATATATATATAAACTGCCCTATTCACCCTACATCAGATGACAGAATAGCAGTGGGGCACTGGCTTTAACTAAAGCTAATCTGATCTTCCCAAGGGTGATTTGTTTGTGTGTAGAAGAATCATTTATATTTAAAATGACAAAATCAAAGTGAGACTCATGTAGCTTATTGAGATCACACTTTTATACAAAGTCATATTATCGCATGTGTCTCTGAGCTATAATAACTGTAACAAGTACATTGATCAATCAATACCTGTGTCCTTTTATATTTGATTTTTAGTTAGTACTGCCCCTTTTTATATTAAAAGTGAAATATCTACTATAACTGATTCTACTATAATTACACTCAGGGGCGGATCTATACAAATATTCATGGGGTGGCAAGAGGGTGGCAGGAGATTTTGAGGTGTGGCATCCCCTGGCAGAAGTCTATGCTGATTTAATCGCAGTCATATCAATCAATGTTAACTTGGAAATCAACAATATTGATATTTTAACTCAATAACATAGGTGACATTATTGTGGCACATCAGTAAATCCTTAAATAGAGATATATAAGGTGGCAGACATAATTGAATGCATTTTAACTGAACAATAACTGAATGAGTTTGTTTCACTCTTATACCAGGGGTACCAAATCTATGCAGTCTGCTGCAATAAGTACATTAATTAACTGTCTCATCGATGTTTGTCTGAATTAATATGATAATATTAACAATCATATTATTCCTATCAGCTGTCATTCACTTTTATTATTCACATATTCAGTGTTATTATTAAATACGCTACATTGTCCAGCACCCCGACTCAAAATACCTTCCCGCGCCCCTGCATGTCTATTACAGCTGAATGCGGCGATTACCATTTTGTTCAGCAAAACGCCTCACAAAGCTTTAGTGCGTTTTGATTCAATGCTGAGTACAGCCAAACTTGACAGTCTCTTCTCTGTCATTGTAGACTGCAAATACCTCATTCACACCAACGGTGTTTCAGGGCCGGTTCGGAGCTGGAGCTTGAAAAGCACCGGGTTTTCCTATTCACACAGCAGCGGAGCGGCCTCTTAGCTCCGGAATCTGGTTTGTTTCAAGCACCAACAAATTTTGTCCGGCCAGAGCAAAAGCACCACGTACGTCACGCTTACGTCGAGGCGGGGGCAGGGGCGGGATCAACTCCTGAACAACAACAAAAAGCCGGCGTTTTATCCAGTTTGTACACAACGATGGAGAAACTTAACAAGCAGCAGTGGTCCACTGAAGAGGCCAGCTACCTACTGGGAATCTGTTCCTCCGAAGAGGTACAGAGGAAGCTGGAGCACAATTGGCCATTGTTGTCATTGTCGGTGTCAACTGTGAGGGCTTTCCGCGCGCTTTGGCTTTATGAAGCATGCACGCAAACGATTACTTCATGACGCAAACGATGACGCAATGACGGAGCACCAGTCGGACTCTGGGCAGTGTGAAAAGAGCCGGAGCTAAACCGAAGAACCGGTTCGGAACCTGAAAAGCTCTAGCACGGAGCCTGAACCGGAGTTGCGTTGGTGTGAATGAGGTATACTTGGGTCCGAATGCTTCTCGTTTTGTGCCGTCCTGTTCAAATGAAATCGCCGCCAATCATATTTTCAGGGCCGGGGGAGGGGTTACAAGACTCGCGTCTTGTGCTGCTTTTACTTGCACTCGGACATTAGAGACTTTCTCTCATAAATGTCCGATGAAACATAACTTTTCTTTCAAAACAAATCTGCCAACTGGGGTGGCAAGGCCTATTTTTAGGGTGGCAGTTGCCACCCCATGCCACCCCGGTAGATCCGCCCCCGATTACACTACAACTGAAGAAAATGCACCTTGGACTTTAAGAATTATTTTTTGACCTTTTCCTGACATTTTATAGACCAAATTATGAATAGATTCATTGATTAATTGAATCAACATAAAATGTTGAAGCAATAATAGAATAGCAAAATAATAGTTGCAACAGTAGTGATTATTTCAATACAATTTCTTACATTACAGTAGTTGACCACATCACTGGATAATATCTGATACCAAGTAAAAATATCTCTAATTTATGGGCGTATAATCCCAATTTACACACACAGATGAGCTGGCAGTATATCCTTTTCAGATCCCTCTCTGATCTATAGAGAGTAATAGTGTTTAATAAGGCTGACATTACGCTGGGATAATCCCACTCTCTCATGCACCAACACACAACCAATTCCATTTCCACCGGCTCAGCTGTTTTCTCTTCGGTCCAAAAGCTCATTTCAAGAAAAAGAGTCCAGGGCGCAAAACGAAGCCTCAAATATCAATTACCACTGATGGGAGAGAGAGGGGAAAAGCTGATGGATGCTACATTTCCTCAAATCCTTTGCTATTCTTTTCATTTGAGTTTAATATGTTTTTTTTATATATACAGTGATAACAGCATATGATGAAGAAAAAGTAATACTTATTGGCCTGATATGAGACCTAGGAGCAGCAGAAATGCACAGTATTCAAAATGTATACAAACGTAAACGTGTGTGTGTGACGATGATTGTATGTAGAGAGAAAGCAACATTTCTATAATATTTGCATGAAGGGAGGTTTCACGGAACATTCTGCAACTCTCTGATCTTTAGGAGTATATTTCATTACTTGGTCGTGAAACATTATAGGATTTCAGATTATAGTTTTTCAAAAAAATATATATCAAAGAATAGAGAATGTGCCTTGGATAAAAATATATTTGACTTAATAAAATGAGAAACTGATAATGAAACATTTTACAAGATAGATAATAAAATGATTACAGTAAATGACATCCATTTGGTCACATAACTAAATATTTAGTCAAAAAGATGGACAATGGATTGTTAGGAGGCAACAAAGAGAACATTTGATAGACATAGTCGTCAGGGAGGCCGTCTTACCAACTTGGGGTATAAAAAAAGCATCGGAACAGTTCACTGAAATGAACAATTGGGACAACAAGACCACCAGTGCCAAATGACCTGAGAAATTTGGATGGTTCATGGCTTCGTGGCATGTTTAACATTGTGGAACAAGGCCATTCAGCCTTAATAGACAAGCCGAAAGGATCTTAGAGCCAATTCCAGTGCCTACTCGAAGCCAATGTAGTGTTTAGAGGTAATATGCTCTCTTTTTAAGTCCCCGTCAAAATTCTGGCTGCAGTCTTCTGCAGAAAGCTATTATAGTCTATTTCACAGGCTACAAAGGTTCCTCTTTCTTCTGCAATGTTCGTAAATGATACATCTTATAGCACCTTTGATATTGCTAAAGAAGGTCACATCAATATGATATAAAATCTGTGGTTTCAAGAGGCCATGAACTAAACCAAGACTCAATGTATTCCCATGTTTTCTTAACAGCTAGGTTTTACCTCCTTTGGTCTTGTTCAGGAGATAATAGCTGGGGTACACCCAGAGATCAGCAGTATGTCCATGATCAGATTAACCTGCTTGGGGACCCAGGTGCAGAGGAAATGCTATTGGGCCCCTGTTGCCTTTAAGTTACCATCACACACAGTGCACACAGTACACTATAGATAGCAGCTTCTTTGTATTTTGCGCAGGGAGGCAGACACCATACTCCTTTATTGGAATGCCTACCCCAAGGCTTTCTGTGTGTCAGTGGATGAAACATGACTTTATTTAGCACAACAACAAAAAACACGCCATGTGTGCACGATATAAAGTAAAACAATAAAGGTGTTACAACTAGATTTTGACACATGGCCCAGAACAGGGTCGAAGAAGATTGTGTCATAATGCAAGATAGTTGATATTGAATTTGAAATTTGATTAAAAAGGGGCCAGGAAATTATTTGTATGGAATGTCGTTTTGTGTCCTATATTTACAAAGCACAACATGTTATATCTTGCTTGCAGAGTGTTCTACTTTGCCTGTTCTCACATGGAATTTCAAGATATATGTGAATATTCGTTTGAAAGGAAAAGTATTATACTTTGGTAAGAAAAAAGCCTTTTTCTTAATGGTGCTTTCGATCTCAAATATTATTATTTTAACCATAAGATTTTAAATGAATAAAGGTGGTGGATCGGGTCATTAACAAGAATAAGCCATTAGCTGAGTATAAAGTGTAAACAAAGTCACTGCCCTGTAAGTCAGTGAATGGGGAGAGACGAGGTGTGTATGAATTAATCAAATATCTGCGTATAACTTCAAATATTCTCGCTGAAGACGGCATGCAGTCGGCACGCAGCTTGAGCTTTTACAAATCTTACCGCTGTCCCCAGTTTGCGTAATTAGTTTAGTGTTATTACATTCGCATGGAACAGAGGGTATAAAATGTGTTATTGCTTTTTAACTGAACACAGTGGGTAAACTAATGTGCTCAACATGATCAATAAATCTTATCTGAACACATCAACTCCCTGCCAACTGGAAAATTAAGCAATGGTGTGTTTGGATGAATAATATATCTTTCAATGTGTTGGATGTAAAAATCTATTGTTTATTTGGTGCATGTCATTCTTCTTTTCCAATGTAATGACTACAAGGTTTATGCATACTAAATGTGTGCTTTTACTGTAGATGCAAGATTCAAGATGTTTATTGTTGCTCAAAACCAAGGAAACATAATTAAGTACCTATACAAATATTGTTTAAAAATGGAACACCTTTTCCTCACATGATGTCCTAAAATAAAAATAGAACATCCATTAGGAGCAGCTCCTCACATGATCTTCACAGCCTGTTTGTATCTGCCTGAACAATCCTCAATACTTGTCCTGTGCTTCTCTCCTCCTACACCGTGGGCGAGAGAGGCAGTGGGTCCACTTTGTAAAAGCCTCCTGCAGTTCGCTAATCATGTTGACCGCCGGCTACCAAATTAAAGCTGTCATTGGCACTGTTGGACGTCGTTGGTCCAAGCAATGTGGCTTCCAATGGTTAAATGGATCCACCACAAGGGGCCGTTCCTATCATAGTCTTTCATAAAGATATTGCTGTCATGTGAAGGCTTTGAAAATGCTACTTTCTTGTGTTTTCTCCAGATTAAGGATTTACGGTTCAGAAACAGTAGGAAGCGCCCATCAGTGATTCCAGTTGCCTACACATCCTAGAAATATAAATGTGTCTGTTCAGTTTGTGACATCTTTAAAACACTTGGATTTTGATTTGACCACTCAAAATTGGATTACAATAAATCCATTGCAGTTATCATCAGAACTATTCTCTAAGAGAATGTTGTTGTCATCAGAAAGAAAGGTTAGGAATGCATGATGATAAGCAATATGGATTCTTCTCATTTACTTGCTTTTTACAATGCCTTTAAGAAAAAGAGGAGTTTTTTTATCCAGCCACATTACCATGTTACAACTATTTTATCACAATGTTTCCCTCACTTTACTGACAAAAATAAAAGACTATTTCATCTTAATTGTGATTCATTCTATAACTACAGCAAGGTTTAAGTATTTTACTTTTCTACATTTTAAAGAAAAAAAAGAATACAGATTTATATCTGCAGGGTAAAGTGAGAAAAATTAGAAGAATACTTTGGTATCATTTGGAACATTACCAAGTTTACAGGCTGCCTCTTTATATTTTGCTGATAATCTAGAAGAAATTGCAAAATGTTCAAAGCGTTCATCCTGTCTTGGGAAAACAAGGTTACTGAGTAATACCAAAAGAATCAAAACATACACACAAAACAAAAACCAACATTGGAAATGATGAGGGGCTTTGGCCGAGTGGACACCAGGCCATTGTGGATACATGCTGCTCATGTTGCTTCAACAAAGCTGTCGAATAAGAAAAACAACTGAAGAAGTGAAATACAAAAGCCAAATATAAGGTTCTCCATCTTCAAATGGTTCATTACAATGCTATTTCAGCTTTCTGTTCACTTTGAGTTTAGTGCATTTTGAGACATGCAGCTGAAAGCCTGTATAATAAAGTTTAATACAGTCGCAAAAGGCTCTAGGGCTAGGTACTCCCTCCAGCAGACACACAGTATATCAACATAAGCATATTGAAATCATTTAAAAGTTGTTGAATGTGCATCTCTCCAACTAGTTCACTGAGCCAAAGAGCTCCCTTGAGCAAGTCCCCTGTCTCTGCTGCATAAAAATAACAGAGAGGGAGAAACTAAATGTTCCATAATAAAGAATTGAGCAGCTCTTCTGTAAATCACAATATAGTTAACAGAGTAGCGCCACCTCTAAATAAAATGCTAATATAACGCAACATGGCTGCGTAAAGGGATTTAATTATATCTGTGCACTTCCATAGCAATTAAACCCCAGTGGAGTCCTCCAGCAGTTTAAACATATTAGAAAAATGTCTCGTGTCAGACGATGATGCCGCAGCCCATTAGCCTATCCACAGGCACATAGAGGGTGTGGAGAAGAATGAAGATTGGGTAAGACTTTATTTCAGTTTTTTAAGAAACACTTTGGCAGCAATTGCGCGTATATATTCAGAGTCAACCCCTTAGGTCTGATGTGATCAGATAAACATCATCAAAATAAAGGGAAGCCTTGGGCCAAAACGTGGCACTGAAAAACACTCACTTATAATCGCATATACAGACATTCACAGTCATAAAAACACTAACCACAAACACACACGCCAGGTACTGCAGGAGAGTATGCAAACTCCCAGGCTATCTTGTCTCCCGTCTTCCAGTTAAAACGTTGCTTAATGACAGTGCGGGGGAGAGGAAGATTTTAATTAGCCAGCAGAGGAAGCTTCATTAAATCTTTCCTCTTCCGTCCTGCCAGGCGCTGTCCTGATGCAAAACTCTCACAGCCGTTACAGTAGGTAGGACTACATGGTGACAATAGGAAATCAGATTAATCTTCCACTCGGCTTGACACTGATGATAGCTTGGCTCTCTTTGGATCCTCTGAGTCACAGAAGTCTTCAGAGGTAAGCAATGTGGGGATGTTCTTCGAATAATTTGCTGTTAAAAAGTGTATTGGTCCTTCCAAAGGACTTACTGTAAACATTGAATAACTTAGGGAAAACTAAAATATGTTTTCATATCATTATAATTTCCATGTCAGATCTTAGGTTTACAACAAACACTGTGCAACAATGTTAACACCAGACACAGAGGCTTCCACAAGACTAAATTCCACCCTTGCATGAGTTTCTTTACCTTCTTTTCTTCCGTGTCTTTTGCACATATTGGATGAACATAACAATACATCATGAATATAAATCTATAACTTTCACTAGGCTCTATTTACTTATATATTTAAGAGCATATTACAAAATAATTTTAAAATATTTAATTTAATATTGTGGCTTAGGGAGAGTGAAAATAATTGGTACAAAATAGACCTCATATGATGCGACCAACAGTGAACCCATATATTTGTGCATAAACAAACCGCACTTACTTAGTTTAAGGGAAAGTCAGGGTTCATATTTCGGCGAAAAGTTGTATAGAGTTGTGCAACAATGATATTCTCACTCCGCTGAGCACTACGGAGGAAGTGCAGCGCTTACAGCTTGAGTAATTGCCAACAACTGGAATGTGTTTTAGGAATAGATGAAGCAAGAAGGCTTTTATTTCAGCACATTTGCACATCACACATACAGAAACGCCTGTGATGGTAATTTGAAGAAATGTTTGGCCAGTTTCCAAACTCGAACATCTGTTGCAAAGTTATTTGCTTTGTTTCAGTAGTGCCAATTTAAAGTCATGCGTAAGAGAAATGCTGCTCAAACATTTGTAAAGTCTTCAGGATGGCCAATTACTGAGCCATTCTGAAAAAGAGCTGAGTGAAAAGTGGATTGGGGATGAGCTGCAATAGAAGATGAGTAAGAGCCAAATAACAAAGTAAATAAGTCATATAATGTGTGGATCTTGCTACACACTGACAGATGAACAGGATTCTATATAAAACTACTCTCTTTATGCGCTTCAATCACTTCTTCCACATCTGTCAAAGGAGCACGACGCACACGCTTTTACATCCATTCCCATAATCCTGCCTCTTTTCTAATCGTGTGCCAGCCATCACAGTATATCACTTTATCCCTCCTTCAAAGCTCCCGAGAGACGACTGTTACACAGAGAAAAGTGAAATGAGAAATTCCCATGGCCACCTAATTGCATGGCTAAATCGATCCAGTAATAGATTCCTTCTCTCCGACATCCAGTCTCACTGACAGCGCTATCAGACAGACAAATCAGAACACTGAGTGTGTTTCTGTGTGTGTGTTGGCTTTTCAGTCTTCAACATGGCAGATTCTGGACGGCCAGACATCTGCGTGATTGCTTAGCAGTCGGAGAAAAGGCAGATTTAGGCTCGGCAACACTGACTTCCTACCCTTTTGTTGGAGATGAGCTCAAACATGGGCAATTCACTACTTAAACAAAAATCAATAAATAATACAAACATACAAGGGGAAATGTGCTTTTGATGGATATATGGAGAAAAAAGCCAGATAGACATAGCAGCTTCTTCAGTCTGTAAGCAGACTAAAGCTGCTCACTCACTTACAGTAAATGTCTTATTAAAAATAACTGTCCGTCCTTTTGTCTCAGTAACCCTGCCAATTTAAAGAGCAAGAGGTCCCGTTTAATCAGTTATGGCACAGACTCACATATGGAAACATCCATTGTTAACAAGTACAAAAAACAAAACATGTTTTACAGTAATGTTTTAGGTACGAGGACCTTTCATCATGGGCAGCTGTCCTGAAAACAAGGCTAATTACTCTAAAGGCACGGACACACCAGGCCGATTGTCGGTGGGCGTCAGGCCGACGATGAGCGTCGACACGCCCTACTCAGATTGGTGTGTCCCACACCGTTGGGTCTTTTCAGCCGTGCCGACGCCTTTTCGGCCGAAAACATGTTGAATCGGCGGGCAGTCGGCCAAAGGCAGTCGGCAAAAGAAATCACTCTGATTGGCTGTTAAGCTAGCTAATCAGTGCATGAGAAGCAAAACGGAAGTGAGGGACCCAAACAAACTATTATGAAGGCAAATCTTAGATTTCATTTAACTCCAGAACACAGGTTCGGGAAAGCCCCATCAGCTTCTCGTTGTTGAGTGAAAATGGAACGCACACACTATTTGTTGTTTGTTTATATCACGCAGTCTGTTCTTCTTCTCTCGGTTATACAGAGTCTGTCTTCCGGTTGTTGCCTCTTTTGAATGACGAATAAACACTACTGCCGCCTGCTGGTAAGGAGAGTTATTGCCACTCACGCATGCGCAGTGCATACGTGCTTCTTGGCCGTCAGCTGAAGTCTTTGCGGTCAGGGCCGTATCCACCATTGAGGTCACCGAGGTCCGGACCTCGGTAATTTTTTCCGAGCTGTGTCTATAACAAATCGTGTGAAATAACTGCACCAAATGGTGTTCTTTGTAGTACTTTCATTTACTGTCGATGGGGGCGCTGCATAACTACTAGGGGTGTAACGGTATACGTACCCATACCGAAATGATTCGGTACGGGCCCTTCGGTTCGGTACACGTGTGTACCGAACAAATATAACGTTAAATGTAAAATATTGAGAACGTGAACAAGTTTTTGGAAGCAATCTCAGGTGCTGCGTCGCAGCATTCAGAGTAATTTGCTCACATTGGGTTCAACGCGTCATAGAGCGACCAAGTCATTTCATTGGACAAGAGGCATACTATGAGAGCTGGTCACAGGGATACGTTCACATTTAGTCAGTAATTTGAGGAACTGTCGAAATGGCGAACACAGATAAAGTTGAGCTCAAAAATCCTGCTGCATCATTGAAATCTCAGGTTTGGGAACATTTTGGTTTCACAGTTACGTACAAGGATGACGGACAAAGACAGGTGGACCGAACCAAAGCTTTTTGTCGGCATTGTTCAACTAACATTGGTTACGCGGCTGGCAATACATCAAACTTGCACACTCATTTGAAAAGGCATCACCCGAACGGGAAAATCACCGGTACCTAGGGATGGGTATCGAGAACCGGTACTAAGTCAATACCGGTACCTGATTGTACGGTATCGGTATACCGTTAAGCCGCTGGACAAACGGTGCTGCTATCGGTATGTGTTACGTCTACTTCCTTAGTTTAACTTTAAACCATTCTGGTTGGTTGGGAACCCTCATCCCGTGTGATGTATCCGGTTTGAGACCCCTCTGATTGGCCGCTGTAAATGCCACTCGTCATCTCTCTCAACAGCGCTCTTATTATTGTTGTGAGACTCCCGCACCAAATTATTGAAAAGTATCGATAAGAGTATAGAAAAATACAGATACCGATAAGCAGTACCGGTATCGGTATCGATAAAATCCTAACGATACCCATCCCTACCGGTACCAAAAGAAAAAATACTGAAGTGCAAACCCAACTCCCGCCAGCATTTAAGCCTCCACCACTCGCAAAAAGTTCAGACCGAGCCAAAGCTATGACAAACGCCAAATATCCTTATGTTGCCATGTTAGCAAAGCGCTTCCGTGGCTGTACCTGCTACCTCTGTCCCTAGCGAGTGGGTGTTCTCCACAGCAGGAGACATTGTTAGTGCCAGCAGATCTGCCCATTGACTAGGTCCCCCCCGTGTGGTTCTGGGATTTTTGCTCACCGTTCTTGTGATCATTTTGACCCCACGGGGTGAGATCTTGCGTGGAGCCCCAGATCGAGGGAGATTATCAGTGGTCTTGTATGTCTTCCATTTTCTAATAATTGCTCCCACAGTTGATTTCTTCACACCAAGCTGCTTACCTATTGCAGATTCAGTCTTCCCAGCCTGGTGCAGGTCTACAATTTTGTTTCTGGTATCCTTTGACAGGTCTTTGGTCTTGGCCATAGTGGAGTTTGGAGTGTGACTGTTTGAGGTTGTGGACAGGTGTCTTTTATACTTATAACGAGTTCAAACAGGTGCCATTAATACAGTTAACAAGTGGAGGACAGAGGAGGCTCTTAAAGAAGAAGTTACAGGTCTGTGAGAGCCATAAATCTTGTTTGTTTGTAGGTGACCAAATACTTATTTTCCACCATAATTTGCAAATAAATTATTTAAAAATCAGACAATGTGATTTTCTGGATTTTTTTTCCTCATTCTGTCTCTCATAGTTGAGGTATACCTAGGATGAAAATGACAGGCCTCTCTCATCTTTTTAAGTGGGAGAACTTGCACAATTGGTGGCTGACTAAATACTTTTTTGCCCGACTGTATATTGCAGCTATAGGCTATACTTTGGTTTCAATTGTGTGAATAAACTAGCTAGAGAGCTAAAGTTAATTACATTCATCAAATGTCAGAAGGATTAACTTTTAACAAACGTTGTAATGCTTTTCTTTCATTTCAATTTGAGTAAAACATTGAAGATATAATAAATCAATCAATGTTTATTTATATAGCCCAAAATGTTACATTTGGGACTTCACAGTTTGTAAAGAATATCAGTATGATAATACGACACCCTCTATCCTTAGACCCTCACATCGTACAAGGAAAAACTTCCAGAGAAAACCCAGAGTTTAAAGGGGAAAATGGGAGAAACCTCAGGGAGAGCAACAGAGGAGGGATCCCTCTCCCAGGACGGACAGACGTGCAATAGATGCTGTGTGTAAATCGAAGAGATAATACATTTTACAGCGTAGGTAGACCAAATGTTTGGAAATGCATGTGTCTATAATAATAAGATGAATCCACGAGGATGCCAACAATCCTGTGGGATAACATTGTATTGTTTTCTTTTAACACTGACTCAGATATAAAAGAAAGAAAGAGAAAGTGATGGAAGTCAGGGAGGAACTGCAGGTACAGTCACACAAAGTAATGTAGGCTTAATAACCCCATCTATCTATCTATAACAATAGTCTTTATTTACACTATAGACAATAGGCATAATTTTAAAACAACATATCTATTGCAGATATGATGTCATAATGACATACAATTGTATAAAACCACGCAATTTGCTTACATCTTCGTTCTCTTTTGAGAATCAAACCAAACAGATTTAAATAAAAAAAATAATGCAAACAAACAAGTGAAATCAACTAAATGGCTGAATTGCTTTTAATTCACTGGCAGGAGCGACAAGTGAGGAGGAGCAACAACAACAACAACAACAAAAACAACAACAACAACGAGGGAGAGATTGAACAAAGAGAAAGAGTAAAGGAAAGAGAAAGTAATGAAGATGGAAGAGAGAGGGCAGGTTATGGAAAGGAGAGAGACATGGAAAATTAATGTTGACAATGTTTTGAGATCATTTTAGCCTCTTCTGCATGCCCAGATCATTAATAGAAACATTCAACTGATTCTTATGTATTACACTTTAAAAAATAATTGATGCTGCAGCCCACTGACATGGTTTGAAATCAATATATTATCCAATTTGTGACCCCCCACAGGACTTACAAAGCACCTAACTAGATCATGAAAATCCCAAAGATCTCAGGGGGGGGTATACCCCCGAACCCCCTTAGCATGTTTGGACCTCGGTATTTAGGAAATCCTGGATACAGCCCTGCGGTGTGTTCCAGTGCGACACATGGTCATAACGCAGAGACGCGAGGTGACACAACAGTCGGGGTCCGTCTGTGTCAGTTCTTTGTTGTCAGATTGGTGTGTCCGGGCCTTTAAAGGAAATGCAGGCAGCTGTGACACTGGCAAACACCTGTTTTCCAGTCAGTGACCCTCCTGAACACCCAACCAGCTGCAAACAATTTCAAAGAGCTCTTAAAAAAAAAAACTAAATGAGCCAAAGAAATTGTTATTTTCCTGTCTTATCTTCTCTTTCCTGTTGGATCTTCAGAAGAAGCTGAAATGTTCCCCCTCCTGCACTTCAGAGCCACCTCATTGAGTGGAACCAACAGGGAGGCTGCAGACCTGCGCTCCCTCCTGGCTCTTTAGACATGACAGAAAGCCTCAGCTCCTCCCTGCAGAGAAAACTGCAGACTTTAGAAAATTGTCCGAAATAAAAAAGCTGACCAAAGTGCAAAGGAGTGCACACACTCTCTGTTTTGTTGTAACAAATACAGCTGAACTTCCTTTTTGCAGGGGAAACGAGGAGTTGAAACCATTATCTTTGAACTGTGAAACAATAATGTCGAATAATATAACCAACCAAAGGTCTCCGTGTAAGGCTGTGACAACTGAGCATACAGAAACAGCATTACTGCAGCATTAATTCAAACCCTCCACCTTTCTTTGTGCCTGTGCCAACAGCCAGAACAAAGGACACACAGTACAGTGCAGTACCTGGCTGGGTTCCTATGAAGAGACAAGCGCACACATTGTGTACTATTGTTCTATTGAATATTCTATTTCTTTTTCAAAAAGTAATCTTGATCAATCTAACAAATGCAGAATATTTCTATACACAATACAAATATTGTATATTCAATATATTTACATGTAACCTATTATTCCTATTTTCTTTTAATGAAACTCAGATATGTTTTTGAAAGAAAAATGCAGATTAAGCCTTACATTTGTTATTTACATTGGAGCAGTTACTTCCTGTCAGACTAGATAACCATATTGTAATGTGTCTAATAAATTATTCTATTCAGTCCCATCCAACAGTGTTTTGGGTGTTTCTTGCCCCTTGCTGATAAGCACTTTCCAGATGCCGCCTCCCCAGCTGCCCTGTTGTCTAAACTCATCCGACTAATTTCTCGGTTTGAATCAACATGTCATAAGGAAGATTTACGGTTTTCCCTTGTAGACTTGCAGATGAAGGTAATGAACTCCTCAGCGGTAGGTTTATTAAAAACAGGTCAGAGACACTGATAAAGTTGCTGACAGTGTGCAGGGGTCCACTACCTTCATCTCCAAATACTTAATTCTCCTACGCATCTATACACCTGCTGTGCATTAGACAAAATTAATTAGGTTGTAGGCACTGTATAATTTGTCTAATGAAACATGACCATGGTCTCCATTGTTCACTTACCAGAAGAACGGAAAGTAAGGTGTTTAAAACTGTATAAATCTAATAAAAAGCATTAAGCCTTCACTTTGTAGTGTGCTGCTGGTACTGTAAGTCCGGCAGTGGCTCAGTCAGTAGGGGCTTGGACTGGGAGCTGTAGGGTTGCCGACCAGACCTAAAATATGGAGAGTGGACTTTTACTTGGAGAGGTCCCAGTTCACCTCCTGCCGTGCCGTGGTGCCCTTGAGCAAGGCACCGGACACCCCCCTTCCCCCCTCACTCCCATCGCTCCCCGGGCGCTGTACAATAGCTGCCCACTGCTCCTAGTACTGAACTCCTGGTACTAGGATGGGTTAAATGCAGAGGCCAAATGTCACTGTGTGTGCTGTGTGCTCTGCATGTGTGACCATTTAAGAGGGCTTCATCCCTGCCAATTCTATTCTAAGTATAAATTCATATGAATAATCCCACCTTTACCCCTAGATTCCACCGGGTCCGTCTGCGTCGCGTTACGGCTGCGGCGCGGCGTTAGAAAAGATTGCGGCCACTCTAGTCAATGGGTGCTATTCCACCAGACGCGCCGCGTTACGGCTCAGAAGCGTCCCAGAAGCGTCCCAGAAGCGTCTCGCCGCTGGGCTCCGCTCGAAATAGGATTCAAGTCTATTTTTCGACGTGACGCGAGGCGTTGCAGAGGCGGCGGGCAGGAAGTGGACCGGTGACAGCATCCGGCCCATCCCCCAAATAAACTAATTTGCAGACCCTATCCCTCCGTAGTCTTTCAAGTAGGAGGAGAAATGCCAGCGTTCTCCTCCGGTTTTCAGGCACTGTGTAAATTATATATATAGAATAATTATGATGATGAATGCATTTTTTTACCACTAAAATAAAGCAACACATCTTTGATTCATGTCATTTATAACTGGAATATTACAAGTATTATTAACTTTGTCTGTACAAAAGTAGCCTCTCCAGGAAATATGCCCAAATCAACAAAACTGCGAGCCGGCATGCAAGACGCTCCACTTCTGAAATGCTTCTGAAACGTGCCCGGTAGGGTATGACGCCGGAGGAGGCCGGACCAAAACCGCAGCGCAGCCGTAACGCGACGCAGACGGACCTGGTGGAATCAAGGGGTTAGGAGAGTAAAGGTATTAGTTAGTTAGCTGCAAGGTACAGTATAGGAGGGAATACATGATACTGTATTTAATATTAGGCTTGTCTATGACAACAAAAATAGGGCAAACGAGAACAAGCAGGTGGGGAAAGAGACAGGTCACGTTTCATGCTATAAAACTCGTGTTTAAAAGCACTAAAAATGACATGGTACAAAAACTAAACTCTTCCTATATTGCAGGATATCAACCAGCAGTCAATAATGCTTATTGCTTTCATTCAACTTCAATTCTTTGTTTTGTTATGAAGACCAGAGGCGATGATGTGGAATGGAACTTCATTGTTTCATTAAACCTTTTTCATAAAACAACAATGACAGGAAATATAATAAGCTTGTGGTGTAAATATACAAGCATCAATGCACGTTTTAACTAGAGAACATCATGCTATCTGGTCTAATCAGTAAAGATGCCAATAGCCTCTTCTCTACTTTCTGACCCCCCACTTTCAGTGCTCTTGCTCAGACCGCACCATCTCCAACCTTCTTTTTTTATCTCTACTACTTCTTTGTTTGCAATGCTAAAACAGTGACAACATCTGTTACAATTCCTGCAAAAGCAGTTGATGTGAGAAGCACAATTTGCCATGATGCCAAAAAAGACACAAGCGCTCAACACAATACCAGAGTCGCTGTGGCGGTTGTTAATATAACGCTCTTGTTATTGTTGGACTGAATATGAACAAATATATGTCAGGAAATATGATGTCCCAGTGTCAACAATAAAGTACACATTTTTATGAAGTGATGAAAAATGATTGAATTTACAGCCCAGCACTGCTGCCCATGATAATCCCTCCCATGAAGAGAGATCAGAATCAGTTGGATTGGATAATTGCGCGCGCACACACGTGCACACACACGCACACACACGCGCACACACACGTTACTTTGGCATCACTGCAACTTCTATAATAGACTGTGTGTGTGTGTGCGTGCGTGCGCGCGCAGTGTTTGCCACAGATCTGAAATATACTTGGGGGGTTGTGACGTGACGTGCCTTTGTGACGTGCAAATTGAAGGATTATTTGAATTATTTGAAGTATTAAAGTAACGGGGTATGACAGGAAAGTAAAATCTGGTATATTCATTTTGGTGTCACCTTATATATGTTCATGTGTGTTAAATTTGAAGGGACAAAGTATCCTTTCCTCCCCCAATATATTGAGGTGAAAGGCCAAGGCTCTGGAATGTTTCCCTCGTAAAAAAAGGGTGTGTGTGACACAATCTTGTAGCAGATGTGTATGTGTTTTCATTGAAGTAAATATAAATGCTACATGATTACTGGTCAACTATACCTCTGTTCTTATTCTTTCATGTGTGGGTACTAAATGGCTACAAACATTGTGGAGAAATTAGCTTAAACATCTTTTATTACTCTATATGAAATGGAAGCAGTTTTTTATGACAGGGACGAGAGAGGTGGGGGAGGGACGCATTCCAGGAGTTTCAGCATGTCAATTGTCAGGGGAATCGACTTGTTTTCAATAGAGGTGTGTGGTTAGTTACTTTGTGTTAATAATAGCAGTATGTGTAAAGGAAGCTGGAAATATACAATGTGAAACCTTTTATTTGAAGTAAAGATGTGAACAATAGCTCAAACAAATGGAAGGGCCATAGGTAAGCCTGTGAGAAGTTTGACTATTTGAAAAGCATCTCTAATACCGCTTAAGAGCATAGGTAATGTGTTCCTCGTTGTTATTGATATGAAAGTAATTAACATGTATTACGTATATTTAGCCAACTATAACAACTATATCTTAAAACATACTTTTAACTTGTGTGTGGCAGTCAGGAGGCGGGAAGATGGACTCAGGGACCAAGGGCCATAAAGGAGATGTGTGTGTGCTGGCTGCAAGATGTGAAATAAGATAAGGAAACTTGTTGTTTAGAGCAGGTTCGTACCAGACACCAAAAGGTGTCTGGTCTTCGTCAAACTGAATGAGACTTTTTGTTTCCGGGTTTCTTCTGCTGTGTCGCACTGATTGGGTGCGACAGGCCATGTGTTCGTCTCTGCCAATAAGATGACCTCTGGGGGAAAGCACGTACACCTCCTCCTCCTGTGTTTTAGTATGAAAGACTGTGTTTTCCTTTGGTTCGCGCTCTTGTTTTTCACCAGCCGTTCCTGAGACCTGTCTCACACACGTGGTAGAACCTGAGCCCGGAGTACTCTGCAGAGTGCTTCGTGATTTCTTTGTATTTTGTATCGTTACTGTATATCATTAAAAGCCGGATTATTGTTTAACTTGTATTCTGGTGTTACTTAATCCCTCTCTTCTCCCGAATTCACCTAGCTTGTCAAACGACACGCGGAGACGAGGTTGGTTTGCAACATCCTCCAAATCTCCAACAAACAACATTAACATTAACCTTTCGGTTGGTCGCAGACCCTTTTACATTACATTACATGTCACTTGTTAGACGCTTTTATCCAAAGCAACTTACATACTCAATACTGTGTATATCCCCACAGGAGCAATTTGGTGTGAAGTGTCTTGCCCAGGGACACAACGACATGCTGACTGCAGTGGGGTTTGAACCCTGATCCGAACACCAACGCACGACCCACTGCACCACACGCCTCCTTTCACGCGAAGGCAAAGCGAACAGGTAGAGCAAGGGCCGGACCGAGACAATAAGTCAGGCCGGAAATTATACACCCAGCCAGGCCACTACCAGTTTTTTTTGGTGCCATTTTGCTGGATTTATTTGTCAATATTTACAACGTTGCTGCCCATAGTTATAGCCCTAGCGTTTAAATCTACTACCAACAAATAAACATATGGACATGGGTTACTATTTAAAAAAAAGATAAATGTATTTAGGAACCTATCCATGTGATTTTTAAGTGGGGGTGGACCTCAAATCCTCTAGGGCAGGGGTTCCCAAAGTGGGGGTCGCGAGATGATTACAAAATAAAAATGGAACATTTTTAAAAAATAAGAAAAAAAATGTATCAATTTTTTTTATCAATTCAAAATATACATATATTATAAATAATGACGTGTGCATAGACATTTTTCAGGGGCGGACTAACCATCTGTATAATTTCCCCGCAACGAGGCTCCCCCTTTGACAATCCACTAGTGCAGTGTTTCTCAAACTTTTTCACGCCAAGGACCACTTAACCAATAAAAAACACTCACGGACCCCCTAACTCCACAAATATCCAAAAAATAATAGGCCTACTTACCCATTCCAACAGTATGTAACAAATGATAGCCTAATAATGACAGCTTAACCTTCTTTATATCGCCTCGTTCACGCATTAAATCAATAATCCAAATACAACTACAGATTGTATAAGCATTTAGTTCAAATGCGATTTAAAATGCTCTCAGGTTTTACACCTCTTATTATGAAATGTAGACTACATGTATTACAGACTTTATGTCCGAGCCAACAGACTCACAGATCGTTGGCTACTGAGAGATATGCAAAATACACCGCATGTAGTACGACACAAACCTCCGCTGTGGATTTTCAAAACAAAATACAGTAAAACTATGGTCGCAGGCCCAAGTTTAACTCTCTGAGGCCTGCATGGTCTGCCAACAAAACAAAAATAAAAAAACGTTTATGCAGCCCCAACAACAGCCTCTGATCATCAACAGACTTCATGCAATGCTTCATCAGATGCATGGATAATAATCTCTATCTCACTCGTAACCAGTGTTGGGCAAGTTACTTTTAAAAAGTAACTAGTAATAGTTATAGTTAGTGCTCTCAAAAAAGTAACTAGTTACTTTATTAGTTACTAAACTATAAAAATAACTAGTAACAAGTTACTTTACTTTACTTTAACAATAAAAATACAAGTTTTTGTGTTGTTCTGTGGCAAAGTAAGAGAAAAGACAACTCCCCATCATTGTAGCAATTATCATTAGGAAATGTAGTGGAACAATAAAACACAAAAGATATGTTTAGACATTGGTTGAGACGGTTGGGTCTTTGGCGACTAGTTTTATAGCCCCATTTACATTAGTTAGGTGCTTCAGGAGATTGGCATTGCTGTTATTCGATGTGGACAATGCTTTCTGTCCTGCACACAGTTTACATTTGACCGTAATATTTTTTGCGTTCTTTATCCCCACAAATTGAAAATAGTGGTTATATCTCCAAGTTGTAAATGCGCCGCTGCTCTCGCTGATACTTGCATCTGCCATTGTGCCTGTGTGTGCTGGTGGTGGGCGTTGCCGTGTATGTGTGTGTGTGTTAGCAAGTGTTTGTGTGTCTGTGTATTTTCCCCATAAGGCAAGACCCGCCCAGCTCTGTCTCTGATTGGCTTACCCTGAAATGTTACCCCGACTAACTTTTTTCACCATCCTCCCGGAACCGTCCCGAAATACAATCTAAGCCGTCCCGAAATTAATGTGGACAATCCCGAAATTTAAAATATTTATTTTTCTACATTATCATTAGCTAGAATCATTCAAAGTGAGCTTTAACATCATACAAATCATTAGATGGTAATTCCTCAACCTTTTTATTTGAGTAAATCAGTCAATCACATAAACGAAGGCCAAATATATTTAAACAAAAAACACAAACGAGAAAATTACTCTAATATTGAATCCAATCAAGTCCCATCCAATTAACCAAAAAAAATCCAACACTCTGCCCTGAAGACAGAACCCAGAGTAACCACTAACCAGGATGACAGTCTGTAACATAGTCAGTCACCTTTACAAACTGCCCCGGCCCTCGCACACAGACGGGAGAGAGAGATCTCGTCTGGATTAGAAAGCTCGAATACATCATAGACGCATGTTGTAGTCTTTTGCATATTAGAAACGGAGTTGTCGAAACTAAAACTGCGATAATGTTTATGTAGCAATAATACATATGACATATATATTTTAAATGTCTCCAGTACCGATAAAAAGTCAGATAACTTCGGAGCTTAACGTTACTTGTGTGGTGACCACCTATTTAACCACTGAGACACAATTCAAACTAGGAACTACAGTTGCGGTTATTGTTCCCACACGGACATGTTATGGGTTACCTATATACAGTATAGTGTGTGCCCTCTTGGCTCTCTCTCTTGTCGACCCGGGCTGCGACCCGACAACATGTCCCTTGCAGCTTGTTAATAAATTACTATTTCTGCACCTTCCTTGCACCGCCTCTGACTCCATATCCTCGCCACTACACTGGTGACCCTGATACGTCTTGGGAAGTTTCCGGGACGGAGCCGAACACGGCAAAAGGAACTCGAGTTCCTTTCTCGAAATGCCGGGGTTTGATTGGAGACGTCCGTGGCTGCCACCGGAACGCGGACTTAGGCTGGGTGCGCGCTCCGCAGAAGGCTGGGGACGTTGCTTGCCGTTCCCGCATCGGCTTTCTATACAACGGGGGGACGATGCATGACCTGCTGGGTCGACCAGCAACCCCATTGCTACCTCGTGGGTTTGTTCTTCGTGGCGTGCGGCTGCACATCCCGGCTGCTAACCACGTTGGGCTAACGACGGCTAGCAGCTACCCATGGCTGCCAGCTAGCGGCTAACCACGTGGGGCTAACGACGGCTAGCAGCTACCCATGGCTGCTAGCTAGCGGCTAACGGCTAGTGCTAACGGCTATCGGCCCTTTTGAGTTTTCTGGTGCCGGAGAGGAAGTTCGACCAGTCGGTTGACCTCATGTGGACACTCTCACCTTTTTCACCAACTCGACGGCGGTTCCAGACGCCACTCACATTTTCATCGACGCCTGGGTGGTGCACTCCTGGACCCCGTCTCGCCTCGACAGTTCCGGACATCGCCCTGGGTGGCACGCTCCGGGACCCTGTCTGGCCTCTCCTGCTTCCCGGGGACGCCTCAGCGCCTGCTGAGGACTTCATGCCCGCCTCCGCGGCACGTCTGCCTGCGGACGGGTTGCTCTCCTGCTTCCCGGGGATACCTCAACACCTGCTGAGGACTTCGTGCCCGCCGCCGTTGTGCGTCTGCCTGCGGCCGGGTTGCGCTCTTTCCTGTTGGGTTCTCCGCGACACCTACTGCGGCCCCCTTACGACGGCTCGTTCCGGCCCGCCCCCGGTGGGGGTGCCCCCGCCCTCGTTAGGGCCCCTACCCGCTCCTGCGGCCCCCTTTCGTGGCCCGTTCCATGGTTCGGTCCTCACCTGCGACCACACCCTCGTAGGCCCCTATGGTGCTTCCTCCACGGGCACGAGGATTTATTTTGCCCTGTTTGAATTCTGGGGGGGCTTGTGTGGTGACCACCTATTTAACCACTGGGACACAATTCAAACTAGGAACTACAGTTGCGGTTATTGTTCCCACACAGACATGTTATGGGTTACCTATATATAGTGTGTGCCCTCTTGGCTCTCTCTCTTGGCGACCCGGGCTGCGACCCGACAACATGTCCCTTGCAGCTTGTTAATAAATTACTATTTCTGCACCTTCCTTGCACCGCCTCTGACTCCATATCCTCGGCACTACACCACTGTCTTTATTAATTCCGTCCCGGGGCCCGTTTAATACCGGGGCTCGGTACCCACCCCTACATGGGGAGAGGTGCAGCATAAAGCTAAGGACTAAATACGATGGAGGGTTCTCATCTCAGCCTTATTACCCCTAGGGGATGAAGAGGAGTAAGTAAATAAAGAGGCCTGCGCTCCAGGGTCTGGTTCTGCTGTGCGTTTTTGTGATGTAACGGTAAAACATTTCAGAATTCCTCCACGGGATGCCATTGTCATTGTACATCACTCAACCCGCAAAATACACACAGTCAGAGCCATATAATAGATAAATGGCGCTGCACACACTCAGTACATAGCTAGACCCGCAAATTTGAGGGCCAGGAATTCGCGGGCACAACTGTAGCTATGTAATGTGTGTGTATGTGTGTGTGTGTGTGTGTGTGTGTGTGTGTGTGTGTATTTCGCAGGTTGCTAAATGTTTTGTGCGTTTATGTTGACAAGGAGGTTTAATAACTCTGTGCTACACAAAACGTGCAGTCAGTTTCATTTTCATCGCCGTTCATCTCTCGTCCCAAAATCTATTTTTTTCGGCCCCGGGACGACGGGACGTCCTTAAGCTCGAGCCCTGGCTCACTTTTCCATGGTACTGTGTTGAGGACATCACTGTATATGCTCCCCCGGTAAGATTTTTTATTTTATTTTGGAGTTAAATGCATCAATCTGGTGCATTTTGAGGGGAAAATAAAGAGACTAGATCTATGGGAACGCCTATATGAAACAGAACTGTATACATTTCAATAATCATAAAATCATAAGAACATGGCCATAACCAATAACATACCATTTCCAATATGAAAAAAAACACTTCTTTTTGATTCATATATAGTTGTGAGTGTGTCTGTGTTCCTGAATCAGCCTCTCCTGTATCTCTCCTCTCCTCCCTGCTCTTCTTTGAGGCAGCAGCAAAGACTAGTTTTAGCTCTCAACAAGTTTTAAAAGTGTATCTTACCATTTTTCACCTAGCTAACATTTTGTATTCATGCATATTTGACTAATCATTCCCAGCTCAAATGGAAATATGTGTTTACATAAATGGTGACCAAACCGTTTGAGACCCACTGAGAAATTAGACTAAGTTAACTATCTAAACACTCAGAGAGTCCTTAACCTCACCTGAGCTGTAGTTATCCTGAGCTTGAATGACACACAGAGACCAATCAAGGGCTCTGATGTATGATCTGTATGACCGGCCATGTCGGCAGGCCACATCATGTAGACAGCCAGTCAACCTCTGTGAGGCAGACCCACATTTGCGCCGCGTTCACAATACATACAGGCCAGCAGGCCACTTAACAGGCCAGGCCATCGGGAAACCCCTCGGTCCTCCTGATGGCCAGTCCAGGGCGGGCCTGGGTACAGGAGGCGTAGAGCCAGGGATCATTGTCCACAAGTTAATCGATGGCAGATGGCCTCATGGTCGCGGACGGATAATAAAAATCTAAACTAAATGGGTCGCGAAATATACTTGGGTGGGAAACCCTGGTGTGTGTGTGTGTGTGTGTGTGTGTGTGTGTGTGTGTGTGTGTGTGTGTGTGTGTGTGTGTGTGTGTGTGTGTGTGTGTGTGTGTGTTGTTTGTTTGGCTGTTTTTTCTGTCATCTTAAGCTTTGAAAAGCACAGCAGCTGCAGATACTTTTCACTTACAGGACCATTTCTTTTGAACACCAGTTGATTGAAAGGAGAAAAAGAAAGAGAAATGGTTAGAGAGCCAGGTGGGCAGTACTGTAAGTGGCCTCTCCATTGATTCTGTTTCCAGGTCTCTGTGTGTATCGGTGTTTTATAAGTGTGTGTGAGAGACAGCCAGACTGTAGTCAGGTGCAAACGTTTGAGTCTGACACCCTGGGGTGTTCTGGTGCCCTGACACCCACATAATGTTAATGACTGTCCATGATCCTGTCCTTCTGCTATTAATACTCGGGAGGATGGAAGAGTCTTTGAAATTGAAAAAACGCAACTAGAAAGAAGCATCTTTAGCACATGAAAGTATTGGCTGTGTTTAGTGAATTTACAGCACCCAGAGAGAAGGCACCCGATGTAATAAGGCTTAACTTAATTTTTTTTAAAGGGCAATATAAAAAAGCAATGTTGGCTTGAAAGTTCTTGAAAAAAAAACATCTTATTGAACATCTAAAATTCGATAGTAACTGGAAGAACTCCATCTGCTTAAGAACAGCATGTGCTTTTTTATTTAGATGTAGAATTGTTTGTCGAGATATATTATTTGGAATGATACGATTCCATTGAAAGCTGACAAAATATTGAACTATTGCCAAGCCCCTATAAAATAGTGAATAAGATAAACAACAGGAGATAGGAGGGGGTGTCTTCATTGTCTGTGCCTTGCTTTATAGTGTTTTCCTTGTACAAAGAAGTTTTGAACTTTCTGACATCTCTTGAAAAATTGCATAATAAATTAATGCCAGAAAAGGTGATGGCGCTAAGCACTATAATTGTAAACACTTTCCTTGTTTTCTTTCCCCGCCATTCCTTTATTACCTGCTGTCACTCTGAATAAAGACAAGGGGAACGCTTCAGTGATGGAGACTCAGGCAGATCAATCCCCCATAAAACAAGCTGTATTGGTTTATAAATCAGATCTGCAGTCTCTGCCTCTGGCCTCCCAATAAGCATACATCAGCCTGAGTGGGATGAGCTGCAAGCGCCTACTAGCTGCAGCTGGTGATAGATAATAAGAAGGCGCAAACACCCAAGTACGCACGCAGCACAGAATATAAGAAATAAATACACACAAAAAATTGACATCCAAACAGAAGGGGCAATGATTGTGAGAATAGGATTCAGAAAGGAACACAGTCTCACACACACACTATCTGCTGCACGCAATCATGATGATTAATTGCACACATAAGGATATAAGCATGACACTTGGATAGAAAAGCAGGACAAGTGTATACATGCACACACAAACTCTAACTTACACATACACACACAGTGCTCTTTTGTCTCTGTAACTGTTGGCCTTTAATGTCATATAAAAAGCCACTTTGCATTTTTGGGGTGTTGTAGGAATTTCAGATGAACCATTCGTATGACTAGTTGCTGAAGTCTAATGGTGCAGTGTTACCATTTCAAAGAGTAATGTTGGGTGGGAATGGCTCCACTAAATTCAATACTATTTTCGTTCAGCTGATTTGTGGCCAAGTACTACCTCTTAAAATGCAACTTCAAATTGTACCGAGGGGAACCAGTACAAGTAAAAACTTAAACTGTATGCACAGAGACATGAATATACAGTTTTTGTTTGGTACATTCAGCCTTTCCTTTTCCTCCATTTGCTATACAATTCCTGCCCAACGACTGAACATTTAGATCTTTATGTACAACGTGGGTAGCCAAAAGGCCCACAGATGGAGCCGTTTAACCCAATGAGATAAGCTGTAATTGTGGTGACAGTAATGCCATTATTTAATTTACCAAGCGAGATGAAGAGACAGACACAATACACTATGGCTGCCAACATTTTGGCCTCTAAAAAATATGTGATAATAAGTCAAAGACATTCTCCCTGTTACTTAAAGATTAAATTCAAGCCTCTGCTCTAACATACACTCTGATAATAGTATATGTTTCTTTGCAATAAACTTTTTAAAACCACTTTAAGCTATGTAAGTAGCGTTTCCATTTTGTATTGAACTAAAAACATATTCTGTGCTCTCACACTGTGAAATACATTCTGATCTTACACTTTTTAAATGGAAAACTTTATCACATTGATGAAAGACTCATTAAGTCTGGAGTTATTTCCCAGAGAAGATTTTTTTATCTGTTTCTTGCACTGAATTGATTAGTTACCTTTCAACTTCACACCGTAACATCTGGTTAACTGTTGGCTATATATAACATTCACAACTAAATAATTGGCATTACTTGAACATGCCTTTTATTATCTACCTTTCCTTTACCTTGAAGACAAACTCAAGAGGGTCTAACATCAACTGGTGTAAGGGACACGTTTTTCAAACAGACCTGAAACAAGACGTCCTAAATACACCCGAACATTTTAAAAGGAAGTGTAATTCCTAAGATGTGAAGTACATTACACACTGCAAGAGTTACCACCGTTCACAGCTCTTCAGCATTAAACTCCCTCCTCTCTCGGTAATCTCACCATGAAGGAAACCCAATTACAGCTAGTCTATTTTATCCATGTTCAAATGCTCTTCATGTGGCTTAAACCATGTTTGAGCCTAATCAATGAAGTTGTCAGCATTAATTCAAATAAGTTCCATCCAGCAAATTCTGTGGTTTTATTGTGCGCTGTACTTGTTGTGGGGTGGGGTTCAGCCAAAGTTCAGACCTCAATCCCCCCTGAGGGGACCGGTTTCACACCACGGTTTTCTCTAGAACTGACCCAGTTCTGCTATCTCGGCTTGCCCATTTCAATAGCTGGATTAAGTCTATCCACGGGAGAGTTGTGCATGTGTGTATGTGTGAGGGAGAGTGTGTTTGTGTGTGCGCAATTCCACCAGTGTGACTAACAAGCTTGGCTGTCGCAGTCCGGCATATTGAGGGACACCTACTGCTGGTTAAAGCCCTTCCTGCCCTGGGGGTCATCTGCCTCCCATGGGGTGAGGAAGAGGATCAACGAGGTGAAAAATGTCACTGTACTGACATTTTAGTTAGAGTTGAATATAAATAGGTTATATTTTCAAATGGCAACTTATAAGGTGCATTATAATCAAAATAAAAATGCAATGTAGGATATTATGAATTTAGCCCTTCAAGAATTTACCAGAATTAGTGGGATCAAAAAAGACACTGTCTGTGTGTCGTTTATATGCCGTAGATGATCACTGTGATGGATAGCAGACAATTTTTGTTACATACCAGCACCACGATGGAAGATTTCAATTCCATTCTTATTTTTTGTGGTTTCAAATACGAAAGCAATTGAAATCTTCCATCATCAACCACAAACAATACGATTAAACTTTGATTTTTCTTGAGCCGGTTAAGCAGGTGCAAACCCAAGTACATTTTCATGCCAAAATGGCAACCAAAGAAGCCCTGTGCCTTCTGTTCTCTGAAAACACAACCTCATCAGTGCCGCTCCACCCACATTGGCACAAGTAGGTTTTCTTGGAGCCATAAACCTGGTTCAGGTGCAAAGACATTCATCAGCAGCCAATGAAAGTGCCATGTTTATGTTAGCACTCTTGCCAGAAATGTGCCAGCAGGAAAATAAGGCTGTTGAATTTGGGACAAGAAAACAGATTCTGGGCCAGACTGTAAGAAATAAGTCAATCTTTCACCAACCACCATTTGTAGATTATTACACTTTGACATTTTGTCTTAATCTGTCTCTGTGTGTAAATAATATCTGAGATGCAATGCCCGTGACAAAGAAAACAAATAGGCTTTAAAACGCGTTACTTGTATTTAGCAAAATTCAAACCAACATTGTAAAAATTGAAAATCATTGCCTTACAGAATTAATGAAGTGATGACTAGTTAAATACATAAACAGGTTGGTGCTAAAACCAAAGTCATTCATCTTCGTCTTCAGGTTTGAAGCAAGCTCATGTAAGATGGGTTTTTGTTTTAATAGCGTAGTAAGATAAGACATTCTGATTCCAGTATGCATGACAGAAATCTGATGATATCTCAATTGGGACAACGTTCAAAACCTCTTCTCCACCCTCTCGCTAATGAGGGATTCCTATACAAAATGAATTCCTTCACATAGTAGATGAAACATGTATATGTTTTAATTATTGGACACAAGAGTATTAACTCTTTTACTTTGTGTCTGGAGGATAAACAAACAGCTACTGAGTCTATTCATAGTTGTTGAACCCCCAATAACCCCTGTTTTTCTCTCTCTCTTTCTTTTTTTTCTTGGGAAGGAGCTGTCTCCAGCTCCTAACGTGTACTTTCATTTATGACAAGTCGGCTCTTCAATCCAGCCTTGTGATGTGTTATCTGGGCCATGTCGTGCTATACATCCCCTTTAATGACAAATTCATTCTCTTGGTCTCTTACATACTAAAATAGAACACACACATATGAGAAAAAAGGGAAATCAATTGAAATGTTGCAATGTCTGACAGGTCGGTGCTTGAGGAGACAAAAAAAGAAAAAAAGGAAACATCAGACAGTGTCGCCAGCTTTTGTTTTCTGAGAGAGAGAGTATGCGGTGTCGAGACAGGCAGGAGCTGTATGTATGTATGTATGCAGGGCGCCGTACGTTGGGGAATCATTTTTTTCCAACTGTCTTTGATCACTTCCTCGCTTTGAAGTAACTCTCTGTGAAGGGGGGGGGGAGAAGCCAAGCAGAAGTCACCGAAAGTTCACATCGCAACTAGGACTCGCAAAAAATGCGATTTGCATAATTTATTCCTTAAACTGTTAAAACGCGAAGAGATGAGGAGATCTCTAGATGCCCGACAAACCCGCCCCCCTGCTTGACAACCCCAATTAAACACTCTCCCTCTTCACATTTGTTCTCAATTACAGCTTGAAGAGCGACAACGAGAGAGTCTCTAATGCTCATCAAGTGACTGAATTAAAGAGACATAGGAAGCCAAAGCACCACTGATGAGGAGCAATGTAACGGATATACAATGTAAATGAGTAAACAGAGCTAGCTAGATACTTGATTATCTGTAGTCATCACACATAAAAGAAAATGCAAATAAACTGTTTTTACTTTGTTGTGAGTCTTAGCTTGCTACTGAAGTTTGTGTGTACATTCATGTTGATAATTAGTGGATTCAGTAAAAACTATCACTTCAAGTCAAATGCCAAAGACTCAGAGCGGACCCTATAGACAAAGTGGTTTTCCCAATTTTGTCGAGATCAAATATTTACTTTACATTCAGATCAAACTTCCCTAGCACCAAACCCTTAAATAAAACCAAACATTGATGGTTTCACTAACACTGGAATAACACCATGTTCTCTAATGTGACTGTAATATTTCTTGTGGATGTCTTTATATCCCGATTAGGTATCAGCCGAACCTATTCAAAACCTAGCCATGTTTGCAATATTGAAACTAATTTAAATGTAATATGATACATTTTCCAAGTCTGACTGCATAATTAAGACTACAGGTCTGCTGCCATTTACAGTAAAGAAAGGACAGAATGATGGACGGTGGAGTCACACTACCAGTGTTGTGATCAATTTACACTATATCTGCTTTCCAACATGCTATTGGTTAACTGCCTTGTCAGCAATTTTGGGGTCACACCAGGTTTCTCCCTGTCTGTTGTGGCTATTAATTGAGTCTTGTTTTCTGGACCAGCTGGGTGTAATTTAGCCGGTCGGTGGCAGATAGTGGGAAGATCAAGCTGTGGCACAAGCAGGAAGATCACCATTAAGTTCATGAGGAAGACCTCACCACCCCCGCTCACAACCTCCCTGCTCTGCTACAGATTGTCCCCATTTTTCCCGAAGCGAGGCAAACTGAGGTCATTGATTCCTACTGCATGATCAGCAACTTTTAGTACAAAGAGGTTTAACATGGTGAGACTACAGTCAAGGTTTGCGGCATTCGAAGACCACATCATCTTACAAAAGCAATTACTAGTCTTCTCATTATAACGTAAAATACAAACAGTGCACACAGATTGTAACTATTATTGGTTTACTGTTATTTGCATCATGGTTGTGATCATTTGGGCCAGCAAACATTCTGGTACAGTCTTCTTATCATTGCTTTTTACTCCAAGATGTGCAATATGGATCTGTATAAAGAAAAGTGCAAAGAACAGCACTATTTAAATTACAACTGGATATTTGACTCATTACATTTGTCTATGGGTATAACTATAACAATAAGAAACTCTGCTTTAAAAGACAAAAGTAAAAGATAACTACAATTATTGCATTTTTGTGGGTTAAAGGAGTCCCACATAGGTGCCATTATTTTACCATTCTGACACAAATATAAACAATACCTGTTTTAGTTTGGGCCATTATGTAAAATATGGTTTTAAATATCAATAACTTCCAGTATCATGTATTATTAAATATAACGTATATTTTCCACTACTTCTGTGTTGTCAGTTTGATCAATTTTAACATTATTCACATGTCAGATTCAATGTTTAATTTGGAATAATGTCTAATGAATGTTTTACATTATAATTATTATTCACTCCGCATACTGCCAGGATGAAGTGACAGAGCAGTGTTCTGACTGCAGCCATTTACACCGGGCATAATTCAAGCCACTTCAAGCCTTTGGCAGGGAAACTCCACGCCTTTCTGTTGTACACTGAGCTTAATGACAACTCAAGGGAAATATGCATTAGCATACCCTTGGTGTTCAAAGAGCTTTCAATTATATGATTTGTGATGGCTCCAGAAGCAAAGGCTAATACAGTGACTGTAAACAACAAACAGAAAGCCATGCATTAAAGTTCAGCCGTACTGTAGAAAAAACTTTCAGGTAATGAGAACCTATACATATGAGTTTAAAACTCAGTTTAATGATAGGGCCTTTATAAAAAAAAGAACAGTCCTCTCCTCAGGTGGGTTCTATCTCGCCTCAATTTCTTTCAAAAACAATTTTGGAGATTGTTTTAACTTTGCATCTCTTCATGTAGGATACCAACATTAACAATTTAACTTAATCCCACATATCCTTATTGTTGTCC